>NC_057801.1:490371738-490671738 GCF_018294505.1 Triticum aestivum | reverse complement strand
CCGTACCTTTGTGAATGTTATGTATGGCTCCCTGAGCCTTAAATAAAGTACTTGTGTCATAGAGTCATGTTGTGATGCTTCGTTGTATTTGCACATATCGAGCATATTGTGTGTATGATTGAAATGCTTGGTATGTGTGGGATCTGACTATCTAGTTGTTTATCTTTAGTAGCCTCTCTTACCGGGAAATGTCTCCTAGTGTTACCGCTGAGCCATGGTAGCTTGCTACTGCTCTGGAACACTTAGGCTGGCCGGCATGTGTCCTTCTTCGTTCCTGTGTCTGTCCCTTCGGGGAAATGTCACGCTTTGAGTACCGGAGTCCTGTTAGCCCGCTACAGCCCGGTTTACCGGAGTCCTGCTAGCCCAGTGCTACAGCCCGGACCCACTTGCTGATGACCGACACGTTCGAAGCTGGGTCATGGATGCCTGTCCCTGTAAGTCTGTGCCACTTCGGGTTTACGACTAGTCATGTCAGCCCGGGCTCCTTATCATATGGATGCTAGCGACACTATCATATACGTGAGCCAAAAGGCGCAAACGGTCCCGGGAAAAGGTAGGACGACACCCGTGGGGATACCGTGCGTGAGGCCGCAAAGTGATATGAGGTGTTACCAGCTAGATCGATGTGACATCGAGTCGGGGTCCTGACAGCGTTGGCATCAGAGCCAGGGTGCCTGTAGGTTCTCCAAGCCAAACTGGTCGATGTTGAGTCTAGAAATTCTTTAGTTATATGTAGGGGAATTGTTTGTGGGATGGAACGTAAGGCTCTTTTTACTCCTCTATCTTATGACATTCTGATCTGAGTCAGTCCATTCTTCCACCGGGGGTTAAGGAATTAGGATCTGTTCTCTCTATCAGGATCACGAGTTACTAATCAGTAGTACCTTATAAGTTTGATGGATACAAGCCTAGTTCAGTTCTACTACCACATTATGTTGTTAGAATGGTTTCAGAACTTTGATTTGGTGATGTTGAGTGTGTACGAAATCCTTTGTCAAATGTCTCAAAATCCTTTTTGAGCATTTACAGCTGTTATGCTGCCGAAATTTTGCTAGAAATTCTAATGCCTTTGCATTATGATTGTGCTTTCAGATGGCCACTCGCGACCTCAATCAAGTGGTTCGCCTGACTCGATGCCTAGATGTACCCGGCCATACTGCTAAGTTGGTCAGGGTAATGACTGAGGCTGGATACCGCTGGTATCCTGAGTACACGGTCGAAGAGCAATTTCGGGACTTCAATCAAAGCCAGTATCTCTGCACTGTCCGGATATTTCCATCTTATCCTGGATCCACCGAGCCTCTTCACTGTTCCTATGGACTCGGGGTTACCATTGAGATGGCTGTGCAGGACGCCGCCTACTCTATGATGACCATTATGCGAGTCAGATCTGGTTTATTTCGGGACTCTGATTTCCGGTATATGCCAGGATCACTTCCGGGAGCACAAGGGTATCTCCAGGCTATCTATGCTGACTCCACTCAGGAGGATTCACGGACTCGCACCACTGCTGAGATGCTCGAGGATAAGGACCGTGAAAATTGGGCCTTAAGGTTAGAGCTCTTCAATACCCGTGCTGACCACTGGGCTACTTTGACTCGGTTCGCACCGGCGGTGCAAGCTGGATATTCAGATATGCGCGATCTCTATCCTGTGAGATCTGCTCTGCCGGACGTGATGGTTTGGCGTGATGTAGGAGGCATCACCCCACCTCGCGGTCCCCGCAGGCCACCGTTTGTTGGTCCACGACCTCATCCTAGCCCCTATGGTCCACAAGCTCCGCGAGACCGTCTGTTTCCGGATGATCATGTTGAGCTTCCAGGCTATGGAGGTGACTTCTACGAGGACTACTACGGATCGGTCTGAGTTAGTGATAGTATCACTAGTTCGCACTAGCTGTGTCATCTATCGTCCCGCGTGACTCGTGGGATATGACCTAGTTTGTACTCTTTCCGGAGATGTAGAAAAATAATGTATAGGAGCTTGGAATGCCTCCGATGAGATGTAATCCTCTTTTCACCGTAATAGTACTTTGTTTGGTCTTGTACTAAACCCTGTATGGTGTGTATGATGATGGAATAAAGAAGCAGTTTCTGTATCTACCATGTCATACGGATGATCATCTTGCATTCCGAGTTATTCCTTACATTATGTATCCTATGTCGGAATTTTATCATTCTGACTAAATCATTGTCTTGTTTACCTAGGATGGTCAACACGCGCGCACGGACCGGATGGTTGTAGATTACCGACCTGTCAATTTGGTCACAATCAAGAACAAATATCCACTTCCCAGGATCAACGATCTGTATGATCAGCTCGCTGGATCCTCAGTCTTCTCCAAGATGGATTTGAGGTTGGGCTACCATCAAATCAAAATCAGAAACGGGGACATTCCTAAAACGGCCTTTGTTACTCGTTATGGCCAATACGAGTACACCGTCATGTCCTTCGGATTAACCAACGCTCCAGCCACCTTTTCTCGGTTAATGAACTCAATCTTCATGGAGTATTTGGATAAATTCGTCGTAGTTTATCTCGATGATATACTCATCTACTCCAAGAACGAGGAAGAACATGCCGAACATTTAAGGCTAGTGTTGAAGAAACTTCGAGAGCATCGCCTTTATGCCAAATTTTCAAAATGTGAATTCTGGTTGTCAGAAGTGACCTATCTGGGTCATGTAATATCTGGTAAAGGTATTGCTGTTAACCCTGAGCGAGTTCAAGCCGTCCTTAATTGGACTCCACCCGAATCGGTCAACCAAGTTCGGAGTTTTCTAGACTTAGCGAGCTATTGCCGTCGCTTTGTCGAGAACTTCTCCAAAGTTGCTAAACCTCTAACCGAACTCCTCAAGAAAGATAAGAAGTTCGAATGGACTCCACAATGTGAGCACAGCTTTCAGGAACTGAAAAGACGCCTGACCTCTGCTCCCGTGCTGGTACCGCCAGACTTCTCCAAGGACTTTGTTATCTACTGCGACGCCTCGCGACAAGGACTAGGTTGCATTCTCATGCAAGATCGACACGTAATTGCTTACGCTTCACGGCAATTGCACCCACATGAGGAGAATTATCCTACTCATGATCTAGAGCTTGCAGCCGTAGTCTATGCACTTAAGACCTGGCGACATTACCTCCTCGGTAATCGTTGCGAAATATTCACTGATCACCAAAGCCTGAAGTACATTTTCACCCAACCGGATTTGAATCTCAGGCAGAGACGTTGGGTTGAATTGATCACAGACTTCGACTTAGGAATAACCTACACCCCAGGGAAAGCCAACGTCATGGCTGATGCGCTAAGTCGTAAATCTTATTGTAACAACCTGATGTTACAACAAAGTCAACCGCTTCTCCATGAGGAATTTCGGAAGCTTAACCTTCACATTATACCTCAAGGTTTTCTTTCCACCTTGGTGGCAAAACCTACCCTTACGGATCAAATTATCAAAGCACAGAAGGTAGATCCGGGAATCTCCCGCATCAAGAGAAACATTCAGAAAGGAATTGCGAATTGCTTCTCCATTAATGATCAAGGGGTCGTATACTTCGGGGATCGACTAGTGGTTCCCAAAGTGCGCAACCTGAGGCGATTGATCCTTAAGGAAGCTCATGAATCTCCTCTCACCATTCATCCCGGTAGTACTAAGATGTATCAGGACCTACGCCAGAGGTTCTGGTGGACTAGGATGAAGAGAGAAATTGCTCAGTATATTGCAAATTGCGACGTCTGTCGACGTGTAAAAGCAGAGCATCAACGGCCTGCTGGCACCCTTCAACCCTTAGCTATTCCTGAATGGAAATGGGATAAAATTGGTATGGATTTCATTACCGGTTTTCCCAGGACCAAGAGAGGGAATAATGCTATCTTCGTCGTGGTCGATCGTCTTTCCAAAGTAGCTCATTTCTTACCTGTTCGTGAGAGTATAACCGCTAGTCAGCTGGCAGATTTGTACATCTCCCGAATAGTGTCTCTCCATGGTGTTCCTTTGGAAATTAACTCGGATCGAGGAAGTCTTTTCACCTCTCGATTTTGGGAAAGTTTCCAAAATGCTATGGGAACCCGTCTCTCCTTTAGCACCGCTTTCCACCCTCAGTCGAGTGGTCAAGTGGAACGCGTCAATCAGATTCTAGAAGACATGCTTCGAGCCTCCGTTATCTCTTTCGGAATGGACTGGGAGAAGTGCCTTCCATTTGCCGAATTCGCTTACAACAACAGCTATCAATCTAGCTTGGGTAAAGCCCCTTTTGAAGTTCTCTATGGACGACGATGTCGAACACCCCTTAACTGGTCAGAGACCGGGGAAAGACAATTCTTTGGCCCGGATATGATTCAGGAAGCAGAAGAACAAGTTCGTATCGTTCGTGAAAAGTTGAAAACAGCCCAATCTCGTCAAAAGAGTCAATATGACCGAAAACATAAGGCTATGACTTTCGAGGTTGACGAGAAGGCTTATCTTCGGGTCACCCCTCTGAAGGGAACCCATCGTTTCGGTATCAAAGGCAAATTGGCTCCTCGTTACATTGGACCTTTTCGCATTCTTGCCAAACGAGGAGAAGTTGCCTACCAGTTGGAACTACCTCCGCACCTCTCCAGAGTTCACGATGTCTTCCACGTTTCTCAACTCAGGCGTTGCTTCTCGGATCCTATCCGTGAAGTGGACCACGAAACGCTTGATCTCCAAGATGATCTTACATATCGGGAGTACCCCATTCGTATCCTCGATCAAGCCGAACGTACCACGCGACGTCATAATATCAAGTTTCTCAAGGTTCAATGGTCGCACCATTCTGAGGATGAAGCAACTTGGGAAAGGGAGGATCGTCTTCGACTTGAATATCCCGCCTTCTTCTCGGAGGAACCCAAATCTCGGGACGAGATTCTTTTGAGTGGGGGTGAGTTGTCACACCCTAGCTAGTCATGCATTAGAGTGTTGCATCATGTTTACTCTTTCATCAGAAACTTGAAATGGGGATGACAGAACCCCCAGTCCCCTCTGAAACCAACTAGGGTTACTAAAATAATTTTTCAATGAACCTGAAATGCCCTTCTAAAATGCCCATCATTTTTGTCTTGGTTCAGAACCTCTGCCAAAAGTGGTGCACATTTTCCTAGGCCATCCTAGGGTTTTTGAATTAAATCATAAATATTTGAATTTGGGCATTTAAAATAATATAAAATATTTAAATGCTCAAATATCTCCAAACTAAAATGTTTCATGTTGGAAATAATCCAACTATGGGCCAGGAATAGTTTGGTGATTTTTGAAGTTGCCTAGGTATTTTATTTAATTCAACAAAGTTGCAGATATATTAAATAAAAACAGAAATAGAAAAAAAGGGGGAAAACTTACCTGGGCTCCTCCCTGTGCGGCCCAGCCAGCTGGCCGGCCCAGCAAGCCAGCCCAGCCCACCACCGCCGTCGTCCTCCTGGCGCCAGTCGGCCAGGCGTGTGGCCGGCGCGCGCGCACGGCCGGAGCGCCACGCCACCAGCCCGTCTGCCTGCCTCCCTCGCCAGCGCGACGCCGCGGCGCTTCTTCTCGGTGCCGCCCCGATCCCCTGGCCTTATCCCTCTCTCTCTCTCCCGTGCTGCTCCCTCCCTCTCTCTCACGGCCGAACACCACCGTCGCCGCCGTTCGCCATAGCCGCCGTCTCCGACCACCTCTCGCTCCCCCGACTAGCTCAGGAGCTCCGCCTCGACTCCCTCTTCCTCCCCACCGCTCCACGGGTCTCCGGAAGCCCTGCATCGCCGCCACGTCGCCGTTCCCCTCTTCGGGCTCCGACCACCGTCGCCGTCAAATTCGTCGTCTCCTGCGCGTCCCCGAGCCCGCTTCGACGCCCACTGCAACCGCGGTGAGCCCCCGAGTCGTTTCCCCCTTCTCCCCTGGTCTCTCCCGACCTCTAGGCCCTAGCCCCACCTCGGCCGAAAGCTCCACGCCGCCGACGATGTCGCCGTCGTGGCCACGGTCGCCGTAGCGCCCAACCGAGCACACCATCGTGCTCCACACCTCACTAGGAGCACGTAGCACGCACCAACACCTCCCCTAACGCCCTGCAACGCCGTTTCCGACCGCACCCGAACTCCGGCCGCCGCAGCCGAGCTCGCCGTCGTCAACTCCGGCCACCCCGAGCCCAACCACCACCACCAATAGTCGCGGCTCAACCTCAGCAACACGTAGATGCCTTCCGCCGTCCATTTGGTTGCCGGAATGGCAAAAAGCACTTTCGCCGCCGTCTCGGACCTCGCCGGCGTCATGTCGCCGGTGGGGTTTGACTTGTCCGACCTGGGGTTTGACCCCCCAGGGTCACTGACGCGTGGGCCCTGTCGGCCAGGTGGTTAGGTTAGCGCTAACTACTGTTAGTCAACCCCCCCCTGACACTGACAGTGGGCCCCAGCACCTCTAATCCCTAATTAGGATTAAATTAAACCTGTTAAACCCCCCCTGTCACTGACGTGTGGCCCCCACACGTCAGGTTTGACTTCCAGCCAGCCGCAGTTGACCACTGACGTCATGCTGACGTCATGCTGGCGCAATAATTATATTCTGGATTTAAATTAAATCAGGAAATTCCAGAATATTATTGAAACTTCAAAAATTCATAACTTTTATTCTGTAACTCCAAATTGGACAAATTATATATGAAAAATGATCAGAAAAATCCAATCTATCCATCTGTACTATTTTCATGCATGATCAAACAAGTTAAATTGATGTTTTAAGCAGAACAAGGAAAAGCACTTTAAAAGGCCATGTTTGAGTTTGAAATTTGAATCTTTGATTCAAATTTGTTCAAACCCCTCTGGTTTTAGTTGCATTAGCCCAACACACTCATATTGCCATGTTTCATGCATGCATCATATTGTTGCACATTGTTTGGTGATGCTTGTGTATCGATGTCCTTTGCGACAGGTTCTGCCCCCGAGGAGTACCGTGATTACCCTAACGAAGAACCATATCAGTGCATCGAACCATCAGGCAAGCAACCAACCATTTGATCATATCGATACAATCCCATGTTCTCGCTCCTGCTCTCTTTTACTGCATTAAGACAACGCGATTCAAACTGCTGTGTGCTACGGTAGTTGAACCCATTTCCTCTGCATGACCTGTCATTGCCACAGTAACTAGATGAAACCCACTAGCATGTGTAGGAGTTGATTGAGCCCTATGTATGTGTTGTTCCTACCTTGCTATGCCTGCTATGCTTAGAGTCGTGTCAGGTCTGGTTCATCTGGGTGATGGGCTGGAGTGAAATGTTATGTCGGTAAGGAGAGTGGTGTGGTGAACACGATTTGGTAAAGGTATCGATGAGAGGCCATGTAGGAGTACATGGTGGGTTGTTTCATTGAAGCCGACCTTAAGCACTGAGATCTGTATGTGTGATTTAAGAATCAGCTACTACCATGCATTGGGCCCGAAACCAATGGACCCTCTCGGCTTCTTATTCACCCTAGTTCTCCGTCCAGGAGTTGCAAGTAGTTTCTGGTGTTTGTAGCCTACTGGAGGCCGTGGACAGCGCTGACCGTAGGGGTGGGCTGTGATGCGGTAGGTACGTGGCCGGGTGTACCGAATACCCGTTAGGTATCTCGGGAACCCTGTTCACATCGTTCGGGGCCGTATGGGAAACCTCGGCCGGACTCCCTGCGGATGGAACCTGAATAGGCGATAAACCTGGACTGGAGGCTTAGGTGATTAGGTAGGTCGTGGCCGACACCCACGTTGGGCTTCCGCTTGAAGGTTGCCGAGTACATGTCGTGTAAACGACGGTAAGTGGTGAGAGCGTGTATGAAGAAGTACACCCCTGCAGGGTTAACATGATCTATTCGAATAGCCGCGTCCGCGGTAAAGGACTACTTGGTTGCCTATACAGTTCATAGACAAGTAAATGGAAACTACTAAAAGCCTCAAGATAAGTGTGAGTGCCGAGGATGGCTCTTCCGTAGGAAGACGGAGGTGGATCCTCGGTAGTGTATTGAAGTGGTGAGTAGTGGACTCGTGTGCGCAAAACATTTCAAGTTGGAGTATCGTAGGATAGTCTAGCCAAGAGTCAAAGCTGGCTTGCTGCAATAACTCCACCAACCCTTCTTGATACTATGCATGTATGTAGGATCTGATGTAAGTCTTGCTGAGTACCTTTGTACTCATGTTGCTATAATCTACATTTTTACAGAAGACGCTGCAACCCCTTCTGATGGGTTCTATGTAGACGTTGACATCAACGAGTAGGCTAAAGACCCAGGTGGTGACCCTGAGCTTGTGATGGACCACGTAGTATAGCTAGGCTTTCCAAGCCTCTTTTATTTTACTAGTTGTCTGTACCCAGACAATGTACTTCCGCTGCTGGCTTGTATGACTGTATGACTTGTATGTTGGGTCGTGAGACCCGTACCTTTGTGAATGTTATGTATGGCTCCCTGAGCCTTAAATAAAGTACTTGTGTCATAGAGTCATGTTGTGATGCTTCGTTGTATTTGCACATATCGAGCATATTGTGTGTATGATTGAAATGCTTGGTATGTGTGGGATCTGACTATCTAGTTGTTTATCTTTAGTAGCCTCTCTTACCGGGAAATGTCTCCTAGTGTTACCGCTGAGCCATGGTAGCTTGCTACTGCTCTGGAACACTTAGGCTGGCCGGCATGTGTCCTTCTTCGTTCCTGTGTCTGTCCCTTCGGGGAAATGTCACGCTTTGAGTACCGGAGTCCTGTTAGCCCGCTACAGCCCGGTTTACCGGAGTCCTGCTAGCCCAGTGCTACAGCCCGGACCCACTTGCTGATGACCGACACGTTCGAAGCTGGGTCATGGATGCCTGTCCCTGTAAGTCTGTGCCACTTCGGGTTTACGACTAGTCATGTCAGTCCGGGCTCCTTATCATATGGATGCTAGCGACACTATCATATACGTGAGCCAAAAGGCGCAAACGGTCCCGGGAAAAGGTGGGACGACACCCGTGGGGATACCGTGCGTGAGGCCACAAAGTGATATGAGGTGTTACCAGCTAGATCGATGTGACATCGAGTCGGGGTCCTGACAGTTTAGTAACGCGGTTGATGTAGTCGAACTTCTTCATGATCCTACTGATCAAGTACCGAACATATGACACCTCTGCGTTCAACACACGTTCAGCTCAGTGATGTACTCGCCTTCTTGATCCAGCAAGATGGGCGAAGTAGTAGATGAGTTCCGACAACATGAAGGTGTGGTGAGGGTGGTGATGCAACTATCTCCGCGGGGCTTCATCGAGCACTACAAAAATATGACCGAGGACGAATTACAGGGAGAGGGGCGCCGCACACGGCTAGGGAATCATGGTGTGTGTTTCCCCTCTCCCTCCTCTCATATATATAGGTGGAGGGGGGAGGGGAGGCAGCCCTTAGGGCGCCCCAAGTGGTTGGAGGCTGCCCTAGGGCGCCTGCCCTGGTCGAATCCCCCCTTCCATATTTGTGCATGGGGGGAGGAAAGGGGGGCTGGCTGCCTTTGGGGCGCCTCCCCCTTCCTTCCCTCCCTCTTTGGTGCATGGGCAAGGGGTGGAGGGGCACACCAGCCCCCTTGTGGGCTGGTGTGCTTCCCCCTATGGCCCATAAGGCCCACCGCTTGCCGGTGGCCTCCCGGAACCCCTTCCGGCACTCCGATAAAATACGCGGGTACTTTCGAAACCTTTTCGGTGACCAAATACTATCGTCCTATATATCAATCTTTACCTCTCGAGCATTCTAGAGCTCCTCGTCATGTCCGTGATCTCATCCAGGAATCCGAACAACATTCGGTCATCAACCCACATAACTCATACAATACTATATCGTCAATGAACGTTAAGTGTGCGGACCCTAGGGTTTGAGAACTATGTAGACATGACCGAGACACCTCTCCAGCCAATAACCAATAGCGGAATATGGATGCCCATATTGATTCCTACATATTATACAAAGATCTTTATCGGTCGAACCCTAATGACAACATACATAATTCCCTTTGTCTGTCGGTATGTTACTTGCCCGAGATTCGATCGTTGATATCTCTATACCTAGTTCAATCTCGTTACTGGCAAGTCCCTTTACTCGTTCCACAATACATCATCTCGTAACTAAATCCTTAGTTACTTTGCTTGAAAGCTTCTTATGATCTGTATTATCGAGAGGGCCCAAAGATACCTCTCTGATACATGGAGTGACAAATCCCGATCTCGATCCATGCCAACTCAACAGACACCCTCGGAGATACCTGTAGAGCATCTTTATAATCACCCAGTTATGTTGTGACGTTTGATAACACACAAGGTATTCCTCTGGTATCAGGGAGGTGCATGATCTCATGGCGAAGGAATATGTATTTGATATTAAGAAAGCAATAGCAATAGTATGCTAAGCTAACAGATGGGTCTTGTCCATCACATCATTCTCCTAATGATGTGATCCCGTTATCAGATGACAAATCATGTCTATGGTTAGGAAACCTTAACCATCTTTTGATCAACGAGCTAGTCTAGTAGAGGCTCACTAGGGACACGGTATTTGTTTATGTATCCACACATGTATTTAAGTTTCCGATCAATAGAATTCTAGCATGAATAATAAACCTTTATCATGATTAAGGAAATATAATAATAACCATTTTATTATTGCCTCTAGGGCATATTTCCATCAATCTCCCATTTGCACTAGAGTCAATAATCTAGTTCACATCGCCATGTGATTAACACCCATAGTTCACATCGCCATGTGACTAACACCCAAAGAGTTTACTAGAGTCAATAATCTAGTTCACATCGCCATGTGATTAATACCCAAAGTGTACTAAGGTGTGATCATGTTTTGCTTGTGAGAGAAGTTTAGTCAACGGGTCTGCCACATTCAGGTCCGTATGTATTTTGCAAATTTCTATGTCTACAATGCTCTGCATGGTGCTACTCTAGCTAATTGCTCTCACTTTCAATACATATCCAGATTGAGACTCAGAGTCATCCGAATCGGTGTTAAGGCTTGCATCAACGTAACCCTTTACGACGAAGTCTTTATCACCTCCATAACCGAGAAATACTTCCTTAGTCCTCTTAGGTAACTAAGGATAATTTTGACCGTTGTCCAGTGATCTATTCTTGGATCACTATTGTACCCCCATGCCAAACTCATGGCAAGGCACACAATAGCTCTGGTACACAGCATGGCATACTTTATATAACCTATGGCCGAGGCATAGGGAATGACTTTCATTCTCTCTCTATCTTCTGCCGTGGTTGGGCTTTGAGTCTTACTCAACTTCACACCTTGCAACACAGCCAAGAACCCTTTCTTAGACTGATCAATTTTGACCTTCTTCAAAACTTTGCCAAGGTATGTGCTTTGTGATAGTCCTATTAAGCGTCTCGATCTATCCCTATAGATCTTGATGCCCAATATGTAAGTAGCTTCACTGAGGTCTTTCATTTAAAAATTCTTATTCAAATATCCTTTTATGCTATCCAGAAATTCTATATCATTTCCAATCAACAATATGTCATCCACATATAATATCAAAAATGCTACAGAGCTCCCACTCACTTTCTTGTAAATACATGCTTCACCGTAAGTCTGTATGAAACCATATGCTTTGATCACCTCATCAAAGCGTATATTCCAACTCCGAGATGCTTGCACCAGTCCATAGATGGATCGCTGGAGCTTGCACACTTTGTTAGCACCTTTAGGATTGACAAAACCTTCTGGTTGTATCATATATAACTCTTCTTTAAGAAATCTATCAAGGAATGCAATTTTGACGTCCATTTGCTAGATTTCATAGGTATAAAATGTGGCAATTGCTAACATGATTCAGATAGACTTAAGCATCGCTATGGGTGAGAAAGTCTCATCGTAGTCAACTCCTTGAACTTGTCGAAAACCTTTCGCGACAAGTCGAGCTTTGTAGACAGTAGCATTAGCATCAGCGTCAATCTTCTTCTTGAAGATTCATTTATTCTCTATGGCTTGCCGATCATCAGGCAAGTCCACCAAAGTCCACACTTTGTTCTCATACATGGATCCTATCACAGATTTCATGGCTTATTCATAATAGGCTAAATCAGGAATGATGAACTAATCATATTTACAAAAACAAGAGAGGTCGAGTTCATACCATCTTCTCTCATCTCAATCAGTCCATCATATATCGTCATTATTGCCTTTCACTCGCACGACCGAACGGTGTGTATAATAATAATAGTGCACGTGCATTGGACTAAGCTGGAATCTGCAAGCATTCAATTCAAGGGAGAAGACAAGGTAATATGGGCTCTTGGTTAAATCAACAATCATGCATATTAGAGCCACTAAACATTTTCATCATGGTCTTCTCCTCTCGACCCCCAAAGGAAAGAAAAGAAATAAAACTTTTTACACGGGAAAGCTCCCAACAAGCAAAAGAAGAACAAGAAATCTTTTTGGGTTTTATTTTAATTACTATTAGTAGCATGGACAGTAAGCTAACTATTTTTTTGGTTTTTCTTAAGGTTTATCAAACACACAAGAAGAAAGCTAGAAAAAGAAATTAAACTAGCATGGATAGTACAATGAAAAAGTATGAGCACCGATAACTAGAACGAGTGTGTGATCATGAATGTAATGTCAGTGAGAGATACATATTCCCCCAAGCTTAGGATTTTGGCCTAAGTTGGCTATGGCCATGGGTAGCCTGGCTGATATCCGAAGTTGTAACTAGGGTCGTACTGAGATGCAGCAGCCATTGCCTCCTGAGCTGTAGCAGCCATTGCCTCCTGAGCTGCAGCATGGCGGCGAGCTGCCTCCGTCCTCCTCTCGTACTCGTTTGCGTCCTCCCTAGTGATAACAATTCTTCCTTTTGCCTGATAATCAAAATGGGCAGGAGCAGGGAGAGTAATATGGACAGTGCGACGTCTGTCAAAGATTAGTCGATACTGGAGGAATTGTTCATTCCTCTCAAGAAAATGATGATTAACCATGGCATTATAATCTAAATAAGCGGGAGGCAACTCCCTATCATTTTCATGTGCAGGTATGCCAAGATAATTAGCCACACGGGTTGCATAGATCCCTCCAAACAAGTCTCCAACTAAACCATTATTATGCAACCTACGTGCAACAATTGCCCCCAAGTTGTATTGTTTATCACCTAATACCGCACTCTTGAGAACACAAAGATCAGGAACACACATGTGACATGCTTCATCTTTACCGTTAATGCATCTACCAATGAAGAGAGCAAAATAATGTATAGCAGGAAAGTGAATGCTCCCTATGGTAGCTTGTGCTATTTCCCTAGATTCTCCCACGGTGATACTAGCAAGAAAATCTTTATATTCAGATTTACGAGGTTCATTAACACTGCCCCACTGCGGAAGTTTAAAAGAAGTAGTGAAATCTTCTAGGTCCATGGTATATGATTTATCATAAATATCAAACAGGACAGTTGGAGAATTACGTGAAGATGTAAATTTAATCCTTCTCACGAATGAATCAGTCAAATAGTAGTATTGAGGACACTTATCTTGCATGAAGTCCTCAAGATCAACATTACAAACATATGCATCAAATTCATCCTTGATGCCCGCTTTGACCATAAACTCCTCTGACGGCCATTCACAAGGCCGCACGTCAGCTTCCCTCGGTGGTTCGTCGTCTTGCTCACGTATTGCAAGCCTGGGTCCTTTCTTCCTTGAAGAACCACCTTGGTACATTTTCCTAGACATATTTCTTCCTCTGAATTTTTTTGACACTTTTAGTAACTCAAAATAAAAGTGAATCAAACTCAACAAAATTGACAGCAACTACTCCCACAAGTGCCTAGAGCCTATATCATGCATTAAAATTACTTGGGACCATATAAATTTGACATGCAAGCTCAAGAACAGGGTCACATAGGCAGCAAAAATTTGCAATGAATAAAGCACTAGAACAGAAACCAATTGGACCATTGGGGGAGTCACATACCTAGGAACAATCCCCCAAAGCAGTTTTGTGAATGGAGCTTTGAGCAAGGAGATCGAAAATGGCAGCAAAATGAGCTAGAACTCGTGCTTGAGCTGGATGGTGATTTTTTGGGGAGGAAGATGAAGTGTGTGGGTGCAGGAATAAGTGGAGGGGGCCATCGTGGGCCCATGAGGCAGGGGGGCGCGCCCTGGACCCTCGTGGCCAGGTGCCAGCTCCCCCTGCTGTGTTCTCAGTGCCAGATATTCTCAAATATCCCAGAAAAAACATATTAAATTTGCAGGGCATTTGGAGAACTTATATTTTTGGGGTATTTTTTATTGCATGGATAATTCAGAAAACAAACAGAAAATACTATTTTTACTTTATTTAATCTAATTAACAGAAAGTAAAAGGAGGGTACAGAAGGTTGTGCCTTCTAACTTCATCCGTCTCATGCTCATCAAAAGGAATCCACTAACAAGGTTGATCAAGTCTTGTTAACAAACTCATTCCGAATAACATGAAACCGAAGAAATTTCGAATAACACTAGGTTACCTCAACAGGGATATGCACATCCCCAATAATAAGAATATCATATTTCTTCTTGACAGTAGGAAGGGGAAATTCAAAACTTTCAATAATAATAGTTGGAATTTTTTCCAATAGAATTGATGCTATGAACTTGAGGTTGTTTCCTCGGAAAGTGTACCGTATGCTCATTACCATTAACGTGAAAAGTGAAATTACCTTTGTTGCAACCAATAACAGCCCCTGCAGTATTCAAAAAGAGTCTACCAAGGATAATCGACATACTATGCCCTGGGGAATATCAAGAATAACAAAGTCCGTTAAAATAGTAACATTTGCAACCACAACAGGCACATCCTCACAAATACCGACATGTATAGTAGTTGATCTATCAGCCATTTGCAAAGATATTTTAGTAGGTGTCAACTTATTCAATTCAAGTCTACGATATAAAGAGAGAGGCATAACACTAACACCGGCTCCAAGATCACATAAAGCAGTTTTAACATAGTTTCCTTTAATGGAGCATGGTATAGTTGGTACTCCTGGATCTCCAAGTTTCTTAGGTATTCCACCCTTAAAAGTATAATTAGCAAGCATGGTGGAAATTTCAGCCTCCGGTATCTTTCTTTTATTTTTAATAATATCCTTCATGTACTTAGCATAAGGATTTACTTTAAGCATAGCAGTCAAACGCATACGCAGAAAGATAGATCTAATCATTTCAGCAAAGCGTTCAAAATCCTCATCATCCTTTTTCTTGGACGGCTTAGGAGGAAAAGGCATGGGTTTCTGAACCCATGGTTCTCTTTCTTTACCGTGCTTCCTAGCAACAAAATCTCTCTTATCATAACGTTGATTCTTTGATTGTGGGTTATCAAGATCAACAACAAGTTCAATTTCTACATCATTATTATTGCTAGGTTGAGCATCAACATGAACATTATCATTAACATTATCACTAGGTTCATGTTCATCACCAGATTGTGTTTCAGCATCTGAAATAGAAATATCGTTGGGATTATCAGGTGTGTCTACAACAGGTTCACTAGAAGCATGCAAAGTCCTATAATTTTTCTTTTTCTTCTTTTTAGAAGGACTTGGTGCATCTAAATTCTTTCTTTGAGAATCTTGCTCAATTCTCTTAGGGTGGCTGAGGGAGTCCTGGACTAGGGGGTGTCCGGATGGCCGAACTATCATCATCGGCCGGACTCCAAGACTATGAAGATACAAGATTGAAGACTTCGTCCCGTGTCCGGATGGGACTTTCCTTGGCGTGGAAGGCAAGCTTGGCAATACGGATATGTAGATCTCCTACCATTGTAACCGACTCTATGTAACCCTAGCCCTCTTCGGTGTCTATATAAACCGAAGGGTTTTAGTCCATAGGACGAACAACAATCATACCATAGGCTAGCTTCTAGGGTTTAGCCTCCTTGATCTCGTGGTAGAGCCACTCTTGTACTACCCATATCATCAATATCAATCAAGCAGGAGTAGGGTTTTCCCTCCATCGAGAGGGCCCGAACCTGGGTAAAAACATCGTGTCCCTTGTCTCCTGTTACCATCCGCCTAGACGCACAGTTCGGGACCCCCTACCCGAGATCCGCCGGTTTTGACACCGACATTGGTGCTTTCATTGAGATTTCCTCTGTGTCGTCACCGATAGGCTTGATGGCTCCTTCGATCATCAACAATGACGCAGTCCAGGGTGAGCCTTTTCTCCCTGGACAGATCTTCATATTCGGCGGCTTTGCACTGCGGGCCAATTCGCTTGGCCATCTGGAGCAGATCGAAAGCTACGCCCCTGGCCATCAGGTCAGATTTGGAAGTCTAAGCTTCACGGCTGACATCCGCGGAGACTTGATCTTCGATGGATTCGAGCCACAGCCAAGCGCGCCGCACTGTCTCGATGGGCATGGTTTAGCTCTGCTGCCGGACAGTGCCCTGGAGGCCGCACATGAGTCTGCTCCGACCATTAATTCAGAGCCGACCTCGCAGATCGAGGACGGGTGGCTAGACACCGCCTCGGGGGCTGCAACCTCTACGGCGATGGAGCCGAATACTGACCTTGTCCCTTGCGACGCTCATGACTCCGAGGTGCCGGACTCCTTGCCGGACTCCGTACCTCCTGCGCCCCCTCCAATCGAATCCGATTGGGCGCCGATCATAGAGTTCACCTCCACGGACATCTTTCAACACTCACCTTTTGGCGACATCCTAAATTCGCTAAAGTATCTCTCTCTATCAGGAGAGCCCTGGCTGAATTGCGGTCAGGATGGTTGGGATGTGGACGACGAAGAAATTCAAAGCCCACCCACCACCCACTTTATAGCCACTATCGACAACTTAACCGACACGCTAGACTTCGACTCCGAAGACATCGACGGTATGGACGACGATGCTGGAGACGACCAAGAACCAACGCCTACTGGGCACTGGAAAGCCACCTTAACTCATGACGTATACATGGTGGACACACCAAAGGGAAGCGATAACGAGGAACAATGGGACGCGGCGAAGGATAATTCCCCCGAAAAACAACCAAAACGGTGACGCAAGCACCGCTCGAAGTCCCGCCTCGATAACAACAGCACCCATAATGACCCAGCTGTAGAGCAGGGCGAACCAGTGGGCGACGAACATGCAACCAAGAAACCATCCGAGCAGGATGAATTGGACAAGCAACCCATCCCCGGCGAAAACAACAGTCCAGATGATCTCACGCCGGACACATCACCGGAGAATAAGAACCCTCACAAAAGGCTTGTCACCACTGCAAGAAGTTTGAAGAAGCAGAAACGGAAGCTCAAAATAGCGGAAGACGTACTCAGAATGAGATGGAGCAAAGTACTCAAGACCGCGGACAAATACGACAATAGTCACCAAGCAAAGAGCTACCCAAAGCGCAAAATGTTGCCCGAATTCGACGAGGAGGCCGTAGAGCCACCACAATAAAAAAGCAAAGAAGTCGCCTGGCCGGATAGACGACCAGATGACAGGCTAAGAGCGGCAAGCGGCGCCACACACAAGCCGGCACACGATCCATATAAGGATCATTGCAGAAAGAATGACCCGGTCAGGTCCATCTACGGGCCAAAAAAGAAGGCCCCGGGAAGCAACACAACACGCCGAGTGTTCGAAGATATCGGCACACCTAAATACAGGGGCGCCGCACACCCACTATGTTTCACCGATGAGGTACTGGATCATGAATTTCCAGCGGGATTCAAACCCGTAAACATAGAGGCATATGACGGAACAACAGACCCCGGGGTCTGGATTGAGGATTATATCCTACACATACACATGGCTAGAGGAGACGATCTCCATGCCATAAAATACCTACCCCTCAAGCTCAAAGGGCCAGCCCGGCATTGGCTCAAAAGCCTCCCAGAAAATACAATTGGAAGTTGGGAAGAGCTCGAGGACGCGTTTCGAGCAAATTTCCAGGGGACTTATGTCCGCCCTCCGGATGCAGACGATCTAAGTCACATAAATCAACAGCCCGGAGAGTCAGCATGCAAATTCTGGAACAGGTTCGTCACCAAAAAGAACCAAATAGTCGACTGTCCGGACGCCGAAGCCTTAGCAGCTTTTAAGCATAACGTCCTAGACGAATGGCTTGCCAGGCACCTCGGCCAGGAAAAACCATGAACAATGGCCGCGCTAACAAGCCTCATGACCCGCTTTTGCATGGGGGAAGATAGCTGGCTGGCAAGATGCAACACCAGCGACCTGAGTACATCCGAGATCAGGGATGGAAATGGGAAATCACGACGCAGAAAAGATCAGCGCCGGAATATGGAAAATGGCCCAAAGAGCACGGCAGTCAACACCGGGTTCAAAAGCTCTCGGCCGAACAACAAAACACTACCTCTTAAGGACAACAGTGATGAGCTATCCAACCTAAACAAAATCCTGGATAGGATATGTCAAATCCACAGTACCCCCGGGAAGCCTGCAAACCACACCCACCGAGATTGTTGGGTCTTCAAGCAGTCCGGCCGACTTAACGCCGAACACAAGGGGCTCGACACGCCAAGCGAGGATGATGAGGAAACCCACAAGTAGAGCGCCGGAAAACAAAAGATCCCACAAGAAGTAAAAACAGAGAATTCACTTCAAGTGATAACAAGGAAAAATACGGCGGCGTCTTTCAAAGCACATGCCGCACGGTCCACCCCAGCGGAATCCCGAGATTGGATGTCAAAACCAATTACTTTCGACCATCTGGATTACTCCAGAAGTATTCAAAATGCAGGATGGACTGCTTTGATATTGGATCCTATAATCGACGGACTACAATTTACACAAGTCCTAATGGATGGCGGTAGCGATTTAAACCTGCTATATCCGGACACAATCCGCAGGATGGGAATGACCATACCAAAATTCGCCATAGCAGCACTTCCTTCAAAGGAGTGACGCCAGGCCCTTACGCCAATTGCACGGGCTCCATACTACTAGAAGTTGTGTTCGGTTCATCCGACAACTTCCGTCGCGAAAAGCTAATCTTCCATATCGCCCCATTTAAAAGTAGACACCAAGCACTATTGGGACGTGAAGCTTTCGCCCGCTTTAACGCAATACCGCATTACGCGTCTCTTACACTTAAAATGCCCGGTCCACGCGGCATTATCTCTTTGAAAGGTCGCTCAAGACCCCGAACACGGCTAGGCGAGTCCGACATAAATAAACTAGGGGCTTCCTAGCCGCATACCCCTTTACAAGGGGTTGTGAGAATGAACAATGAGAGCCACTAAAGCTCAACTTTATTCATTTTTTAAAATCATACTCTGTTTTAAATACATTTTTTGCACGATATTTTCCCAAGCTAAGTTCTTCTCTTTTATAGATGAACAGCGTGCTACACCCGTCCAGGATACAGCACAACGGAGACACAGGCGCAGACGTGCAGTAGGGACCCGTTGCAAGGATTCTTTTCAGATTAAGACCCTGCATAAACCTTTCTTACTGTCTCTTGTTGATACACATCCCCTGGTTTCCTATTATAACCAAGGAGGAGGCTGGCGTTTTGGCATCGGCCGCGTCAGAAGTTTTCGCCCGTACCTGGACACTAGGGGCTTAGGGCATCGTTCTGCCCGTTTTCATAAAGACCGAACACCTCAGGGAGTGTTCAACGTCTCGAGTTAGGCCTTATATGCGTTAGCTCCGAATCATGTCTTTGGTCAAATGTTGGGTTTGCCCGGCTCTTTTGTTTTGCTGCCTTACGTTCCATATCATCGGCTAACGCGGCACCAGGAGAACTACTGCGATTGTGCCCCGGTTCGGCCGGGCGAGCACCTCAGTAGAGAAAGCCAAAAACTGACTGTCATAATATAGCGAGAGACTGGTCAACCACTCGATCGACTACCGGAATGTCTAGAATTCCGCCGCTTTGACGAAGGACCGTTTCCCGGTCACGCACATACGCGCCCTGAATTCGGAGAACGCGGTGCCCCTAGGGGCTATATCGTAGCCCCACCTTCGAACTCCTATGGCTAAGTGAAAGTGATAAAGCATTATAGTCCGGTTGCCTAGTTTGCTACGCTACCACCTCCTTCACAGGACCAAGACGTTGGATTAAGTGTGAAAATGCGCTATTTTGCAAACACCCCCGCACCATGTGCGTGGGGGCTGAAGCCGAAGACTGCCATCTTTCAGGTTATATACACGTATACATTAACGGCCGCACAGGAGATATTTGAATACTTGAACGCACAAGTATAAAAAGCATTTATATGATGAATATGGTTTTACAAATCATACATGTCATTTGAACATAACATTTTTCGAGCACTGCGACTATTAAACGAGCGCCCCGCAGGACTTCCCCAAAATAGTGCTCGGCGGGTAATTGGCTCTCGACCGAACCCCGGGATGCAACATCGGTGGCATCCATCTCCGCCCAGTATGTCTTAACATGGGCGAGAGCCATCCGTGCACCCTCTATGCATGCCGATCGCTTCATCGCCTTGACATGTGGCACCGCCCCAAGGAATTGTTGCAATAAGCCAAAATAACTCTTCGGCTTGGGCCTATCCGGCCACAGATGAGCCACTACATCCTTCATGGAAAATCCGGACAATCTATTCAGCTCAGCCCACTCAGCCAACCGATCGGTCAACGGAAGTGAACGCTCCGGACTGTGGAACTGAGACCAAAACAGCTCTTCCATCTCGTGATCCTTTTGGCTTCGGAAGTGCACAACCGCATCCGCCGCACTCGCCGCCAAATCCAGATAAGGATCCTCCGTACCCCATAGCTGGCCCAGCTGAGCATACTTCAGATCTGTGAACTTCCTGCATAGTAGAAAGGGCTTTCCAGCCACAATGTCTCTGGCCTGACGCAACTCCTCCTTTATAGCCCTCATTGCAGAACGGGAATCCTTGGCTTCGGCGGTGGCCTTCTTCAGGTCCTCTTGCTCCGCTCGGCGTTCTTTTTCAAGAACCTCATAGCGGTCGGTAACATCCTTCAGCTTCACGGCCATTCCGGCCATCTCCTCCCTACTTCGGCAGCGAGCAGCCTTTTCGGCTTTTAGCTCTTCGGCTGCCTTCGAGGCAGCCGCATCACTCCTTCTGGCCTGCTCCTTGGCTCGAGCAAGCTCTGCCCGAAGGTCCTCCATAGCTATGGCACCATCTGCATCAAGCATACATGTTGTAAGGAGTGGGCGTCAGCTCCCTTACTAGGTGACCACGGAGAAACAACCTACCTTGTGACTCGTCAAGTCGTTTATTGACCAGCACGATGTCCGCATCCGCAACGTCGAGTTGCCTCTTTAGCTCGGCAACTCTATTAGTCCGGCTGGCCACCGGACGATCCGCCACCTGCATAGGAAAAGCGAGAATTAGTAACTGAGATTATGATCCTCGGCACACTGTCACTTTCGACAACATTCCGAGTCTCAGGGGCTACTATCTATACAGGGCGCACTCTACGTGCAAAACTGTCAAAAGGTATGTCATTTTTTCGTACCTCAAAACCCGCCAGTAAACTTCTGACGGCATCATGCAACCCGCCCTCAGCGGACGAAATCCTTTCAATCACCGTACTCAACAATGTACGGTGATCCTCTGAGATAGACGCCCTCTCGAGCAGATCCTTCAGCTCCCCCGGCCGTACACCAGTAGGTGCCGAACTCTCCGGCCCTGCCAGACTCGGGGAGACCCTCCGCGACGACACCTCAGGGTCATCCGCCCCGCCTGACGGCGCGGCAGATGGAGGCGTCTCGCTCTCCATCATCTCTGGACGAAGGTCCCCCGAGGATGAGCTCAGCTGAGAAGGGCGGAGATCCGAACTACAAGGTAAAAACTTTGGTTATCCTCAGAAGCAAAAATAGGGATGTCCCTTATTACAAAACTCCCCTTTTTCTACTTACGGCTCGCTGGAGGGCTGATTCCTTAGGGGAGATAATGCGGCCGGGGCTTCTCCTGGCACAGGACCCTCTGGTGAAGATTTCTTCCCCTGCTTTGAGGCCTTAGCCTCCGGATCTTCGGAAGCGGTCCTCTTCTCCCCCTGGAAGGAGGGATTCTCGATCCCCCCTTTCTTGAAAGCCTCCTTAGTAGAGGCGGTAGTTTCTCTGTTTTCCCCTTCGCCCTCTTCTGAAGGCGCAACCTCTAGCATCTTGACCAACACGGGATCCGGCGTGGTCTCCGGGAGGTGGGCCAGACACCGTATCAATTTTGCTTGCGCTATCCACTCCTGTGCAAAGGATGATTGGTTAAAAGGCAAATCCAAGATATGCAAACGAATGGTATGTCCGGACACAAGGCTACTTACTTGAGTATCTGGGCGATTGCAGCTTAAGCCGGCATCCTCGGTCAATTCCGGACACACCTCTTGTGATCCGAAGAACAATTTGTACATCTCCATAGGTGTCGTACCCATGAAGTGTTGGAGAGCTCATGGCCCCTACGGATTGAATTCCCACAGATGGAGGAGGCGACGTTTGCAGGGCAGAAGACGCCGGATTAACATGACCTGCGTCACTACAACCAGATTGATCTCCCTCTCTTGGAGGTTTCGAATCCGGCCCTACAATAGGGGTACGTCCTTGGACGGCCCCCAGTCAAGCCCTTTGCTGACCCATGACGTCAGCCGTTGTGGAGGGCCCGAGCGAAAGGCGGGCGTCTTCTTCTGCCTGCTGCCCCTAGGAGCGGTGATATAGAACCACTCCTGCTGCCACAAACCGAGCTCCTCCTGAAAAGAGCCCTCGGTCCATGGAGCATCAGCCCTCTTGCTTATAACCGCCCCGCCGCACTCTGCCTGACGCCCCTCAATCATGTTCGGCTCCACGTTGAAGGTTTTGAGCCAAAACCAAAGTGAGGGGTGGTGCGGAGGAAGGCTTCACAGACGACAATAAATGATGAGATATGGAGGATGGACTCCGGAGCCAAGTCATGGAATTCCAACCCATAGTAAAACATGAGTCCCCTCACGAAGGGATCCATCGGGAAGCCTAAACCCCGACGGAGGTGAGACACAAACACGATGCTCTCGCCTGGCTCGGGAGTGGGAATGACTTGCCCTTGGGCAGGCAGCCTATGCGAAATCTCGTAGGTCAAGTACCTGGCTTCTCTCAGCTTTAGCACGTCCTCCTCCGTGACGGAGGAGGGCATCCACCGGCCCTGCAGGTCGTAGCCGGACATTGTCAAAGGTCCGAAGCGCTCGAATCTGGAGCCCTGAGTGCTGGAACTTGGGGCAAGGGGTAGATTCGATTGAGGATTGACGAAAAGAAACAAGCCTTGGTCTCATTATAAAGAGGGAGAATACCAAGAGCCGTCCCTGTGACCATTTGGAACTCGCCTTCGATGGAGGGGGCATGGTAACGGGCGCGGTTGGGTTACCCACGTCCATATTGATGGGAATCCCGGAACAAGGGGAACACGATCTTTGCTTCGACAAGACGTGCCAAGGAAACCGCTTCGCTAAACACGCTGAGGTGGTATAATAAAAACTATTCAAGTGAAGGCTTGGTAAGTGGTGTGACGTCACGCCACAAAATACGTCAGCAAATTGAACTTGTGCAAATATTATTCTCTCTACGGTGGTACGTGGAATTTATTTTGCAGAGCCGGACACTATCCTGGTGTTCACAATCTTCTATGAATTATTCGGAGGAGGAACCCGCCTTGCAATGCCGAAGACAATATGCGCGCCGGACTCGTCGTCATTGAAGCCTGGTTCAGGGGCTACTGAGGGAGTCCTGGACTAGGGGGTGTCCGGATGGCCGAACTATCATCATCGGCCGGACTCCAAGACTATGAAGATACAAGAGTGAAGACTTCGTCCCGTGTCCGGATGGGACTTTCCTTGGCGTGGAAGGCAAGCTTGGCAATACGGATATGTAGATCTCCTACCATTGTAACCGACTCTATGTAATCCTAGCCCTCTCCGGTGTCTATATAAACCGGAGGGTTTTAGTCCATAGGACGAACAATAATCATACCATAGGCTAGCTTCTAGGGTTTAGCCTCCTTGATCTCATGGTAGATCGACTCTTGTACTACCCATATCATCAATATCAATCAACCAGGAGTAGGGTTTTACCTCCATCGAGAGGGCCCGAACCTGGGTAAAAACATCGTGTCCCTTGTCTCCTGTTACCATCCGCCTAGACGCACAATTCGGGACCCCCTACCCGAGATCCGCCGGTTTTGACACCGACAGTGGCCTTCAGGATACAAAGGTTCCTGAGTCATTTTACCAGTTCTAGTAGCCACTCTAACAACAAAATCATGTTTATTATTTAATTCATCAAGCAAATCACTTTGAGCTTTAAGTACTTGTTCTGGTTGAGTGGTAACCATAGAAGCATATTTACTAATGAGTTTAAGTTCGCCTTTAACTCTAGCCATATAATCACTCAAGCGTCCAATCATGTAAGAACTATTCTTTAATTCTCTACCAACATAAGCATTGAAATTTTCTTGTCTAGCCATAAGGTCATCAAATTCATCCAAGCATTGACTAGCAAGCTTAGTAGACGGGATTTCAACTTTATCATAACTATTGAGAGAATTTACCTTTACTACCTGTGTCGGGTTATCAAGACCATGTGTTTCTTCAATAGGTGGTATATTAAGACCATGTATTTCTTCAACGGGAGGTAAATTCTTAACATCTCCAGCTTTAATACCTTTTTCTTTCATAGATTTCTTTGCCTCTTGCATATGTTCATGACTGAGAAATAGAACTCCCCTTTTCTTTGGAGTTGGTTTAGGAGTTGGCTCAGGAAGTGTCCAATTATTTTCATTAGTCAACATATTACTCAATAGCAATTCAGCTTGATCGACTGTTCTTTCCTTGAAAACACAACCAGCACAACTATCCAAGTGGTCCTTGGAAGCATCGGTTAGTCCATTATAAAAGATATCAAGTATTCCATTTTTCTTAAGAGGATGATCAGGCAAAGCATTAAGTAATCGGAGAAGCCTCCCCCAAGCTTGTGGGAGACTTTCTTCTTCAATTTGCACAAAACTATATATTTCCCTCAAGGCAGCTTGTTTCTTATGAGCAGGGAAATATTTAGCAGAGAAGTAATAAATCATATCCTGGGGACTACGCACACAACCAAGATCAAGAGAATTAAACCAAGTTTTAGCATCACCCTTTAATGAGAATGGAAATATCTTAAGGATATAATAGTAGCAGGATTTCTCATCATTAGTGAACAGGGTGGCTATATCATTTAACTTAGTAAGATGTGCCACAACGGTTTCAGATTCATAGCCATAGAAACGATCAGATTCAACCAAAGTAATTAACTCTGGGTTGACAGAGAATTCATAATCCTTATCAGTAACAAAGATAGGTGAAGTAGCAAAAGCAGGGTCATATTTAATTCTAGCATTCAGAGTTTTCTGTTAAAGTTTAGCTAATAACTTCTTAAGATCAGATCTATCATTGCAAGCAAGAAAATCTCTAGCAGTTTCTTCATTCATAACATAACCCTCAGGAACAACAGACAATTCATATTTAGGGGGAGAACCTTCATCATCACTATCTTCAATAATATCAGTTTCAAGAATTTCATTCTCTCTAACCCTAGCAAGTTGTTCATCAAGAAATTCACCTAATGGCACAGTAGTATCAAGCACATAAGTAGTTTCATCATAAGTATCATGCATAGTAGAAGTGGCACCATCAATAACATGCAACATATCAGAATTAATAGCAGAAGCAGGTTTAGGTGTCGCAAGTTTACTCATAACAGAAGGAGAATCAAGTGATGAGCTAGATGACAGTTCCTTACCTCCCCTCGTAGTTGAGGGGTAAATCTTAGTTCTTTCGTCTTTCAAGTTCCTCATAGTGACCAGCAGATATAAATCCCAAGTGACTCAAAGAATAGAGTTATGCTCCCCGGCAACGGCGCCAGAAAATAGTCTTGATAAACCACAAGTATATGGGACCACAACAGTTTTTGAGGGTAGAGTATTCAACCCAAATTTATTGATTCGACACAAGGGGAGCCAAAGAATATTCTCAAGTATTAGCAGTTGAGTTGTCAATTCAACCACACCTGGATAACTTAGTATTTGCAGCACAGTATTTAGTAGCAAAGTAGTATGGAAGTAATGTAACAGTGGCAAAAGTAACAGTAGCAGTTTTGTAGTAATTATAACAGCAGCAACGGGAAAGTAAATAAGCAAAGCACAATATGTGAAAATCTCGTAGGCATTGAATCAATGATGGATAATTATGTCGGATGCGGTTAATCATGTAACAGTTATAACATAGGGTGACACAGAACTAGCTCCAGTTCATCAATGTAATGTAGGCATGTATTCCGAATATAGTCACACGTGCTTATGGAAAAGAACTTGCATGACATCTTTTGTCCTACCCTCCCGTGGCAGCGGGTTCCTACTGGAAACTAAGGGATATTAAGACCTCCTTTTAATAGAGTACCAGACCAAAGCATTAACACATAGTGAATACATGAACTCCTCAAACTACGGTCATCACCGAGAAGTATCCCGATTATTGTCACTTCGGGGTTGTCGGATCATAACACATAATAGGTGACTATAGACTTGCAAGATAGGATCAAGAACTCACATATATTCATGAAAACATAATAGGTTCAGATCTAAAATCATAGCACTCGGGCCCTAGTGACAAGCATTAAGCATAGCAAAGTCATAGCAACATCAATCTCAGAACATAGTGGATACTAGGGATCAAACCCTAACAAAACTAACTTGATTACATGGTAAATCTCATCCAACCCATCACCGTCCAGCAAGCCTACGATGGAATTACTCACGCACGGCGGTGACCATCATGAAATTGGTGATGGAGGATGGTTGATGATGACGACGGCGATGAATCCCCCTCTCGAGAGCCCCGAACGCACTCCAGATCAGCCCTCCCGAGAGAGATTAGGGCTTGATGGCGGCTCCGTATCGTAAAATGCGATGAAACTTTCTCTCTCACTTTTTTCTCTGTGAAAGCAAATATATGGAGTTGGAGTTGAGGTCGGTGGACGTCCAGGGGGCCCACTAGGCAGGGGCGCGCCCTAGGGGAGGGGGCGCGCCCCCCACCCTCGTGGACAGGGTGTGGGCCCCCTGACACTGATTCTTTTGCCAGTATTTTTAATTTATTCTGAAAAGCTGCTCCGTGGATTTTCAGGTCATTCCGAGAACTTTTATTTCTGCACAAAAATAACACCATGGCAGTTCTGCTGAAAACAGCGTCAGTTTGGGTTAGTTCCATTCAAATCATGCAAGTTAGAGTCCAAAACAAGGGCAAAAGTGTTTGGAAAAGTAGATACGACGGAGACATATCATGGTACGGTAATCTTGTTTTGGATGTCATGTTACTAGACCATGACGAACCTATTAACTATGAGGAAGCGATGATACGCCCAGATTCCGCAAAATGGCTTGAGGCCATGAAATCTGAGATGGTATCCATGTATGAGAACAAAGTGTGGACTTTGGTTGACTTTCCCGATGATCGGCAAGCCATCGAGAATAAATGGATCTTCAAGAAGAAGACTGACGCTAATGGTAATGTTACTGTCTACAAAGCTCGACCTGTTGCGAATGGTTTTCGACAAGTTCAAGGAGTTGACTACGATGATACCTTCTCACCCATAGTGATGCTTAAGTCTGTCCGAATCATGTTAGCAATTGCCGCATTTTATGATTATGAAATTTGGCAAATGGATTTCAAAACTGCATTCCTTAATGGATTTCTTAAAGAAGAGTTGTATATGATGCAACCAGAAGGTTTTGTCGATCCTAAAGGTGCTAACAAAGTGTGCAAGCTCCAGCGATCCATTTATGGACTGGTGCAAGCCTCTCGGAGTTGGAATATACGCTTTGATAGTGTGATCAAAGCATATGGTTTTATACAAACTTTTGGAGAAGCCTGTATTTACAAGAAAGTGAGTGGGAGCTGTGTAGCATTTCTAATATTATATGTGGATGACATATTGTTGATTGGAAATGATACATTATTTCTGGATAGCACAAAAGGATACTTGAATAAGAATTTTTCAATGAAAGACCTCGGTGAAGCTGCTTATATATTGGGCATCAAGATCTATTGAGATAGATTAAGACGCTTAATTGGACTTTCACAAAGCACATACCTTGATGAAATTTTGAAGAAATCAAAATGGACCAGTCAAAGAAAGGGTTCTTACCTGTGTTACAAGGTGTGAAGTTGAGTGAGACTCAATGCCCGAGCACTGCAGAAGATAGAGAGAAAATGAAAGTCATTCCCTATGCTTCAGGCATAGGTTCTATCATGTATGCAATGCTGTGTACCAGACTTGATGTGTGCCTTGCTATAAGTATAGTAGGGAGGTACCAAAGTAATCTAGGAGTGGATCACTGGACAGCGGTCAAGAACGTCTTGAAATACCTGAAAAGGACTAAGGATATGTTTCTCGTTTATGGAGGTGACAAAGAGCTCGTCATAAATGGTTACGTCGACGCAAGCTTTGACTCTGATCCGGATGACTCTAAGTCACAAACTGGATACATATTTATATTGAATGGTGGAGCTGTCTGTTGGTGCAGTTCCAAGCAGAGCGTCGTGGCGGGATCTACATGTGAAGCGGAGTACATAGCGGCTTTGGAAGCAGCAAATGAAGGAGTTTGGATGAAGGAGTTCATATCCGATTTAGGTGTAATACCTAGTGCATAGGGTCCAATGAAAATCTTTTGTGACAATACTGGAGACATTGCCTTGGTAAAGGAATCCAGGTTTCACAAGAGAACCAAGCACATCAAGAGACGCTTCAATTCCATCCGCGATCTAGTCAAGGAGGGAGACATAGAAGTTTGCAAAATACATACGGATCTGAATGTTGCAGACCCATTGACTAGGCCTCTTCCACGAGCAAAACATGATCAGCACCAAGACTCCATGGGTGTTAGAATCATTACTATGTAATCTAGATTATTGACTCTAGTTCAAGTGGGAGACTGAAGGAAATATGCCCTAGATGCAATAATAAAGTTTTCATTTATATTTTCTTATATCATGATAAATGTTTATTATTCATGCTAGAATTGTATTAACCGGAAACTTAGTACATGTGTGAATACATAGACAAACAGAGTGTCCCTAGTATGCCTCTACTTGACTAGCTCGTTAATCAAAGATGGTTAAGTTTCCTAGCCATAGGCATGTGTTGTCATTTGATGAACGGGATCACATCATTAGAGAATGATGTGATGGACAAGACCCATCCGTTAGCTTGGCATAATGATCGTTTAGTTTTATTGCTATTGCTTTCTTCATGACTTATACATGTTCCTCTGACTATAAGATTATGCAACTCCCAAATACCGGAGGAACACCTTGTGTGCTATAAAACGTCACAACATAACTGGGTGATTATAAAGATGCTCTAGAGGTGTCTCCAAAGGATTTTGTTGGGTTGGCATATATCGAGATTAGGATTTGTCACTTTGAGTATCGGAGAGGTATCTCTAGGCCCTCTCGGTAATTCACATCACTATAAGCCTTGCAAGCAATGTGACTAATGAGTTAGTTGCAGGATGATGCATTACGGAACGAGTAAAGAGACTTTCCGGTAACAAGATTGAACTAGGTATGATGATACCAACGATCGAATCTTGGGCATGTGACATACCGATGACGAAGGGAACAACATATGTTGTTACGTGGTTTGACCGATAAAGATCTTCGTAGAATATGTAGGAGCCAATGTGAGCATCCAGGTTCCGCTATTGGTTATTCACCGGAGATGTGTCTCGGTCATGTCTACATAGTTCTCGAACCTGTAGGGTCCACACGCTTGACTTTCGATGATGATTTATATTATGAGTTATGTGATTTGATGAACTGAAGTTTGTTCGGAGTCCCGGATGAGATCAGGGACACGACGAGGAGTCTCGAAATGGTCGAGAGGTAAAGATCGATATATTGGAAGGTTATATTCGGACACCGGAATGGTTCTGATGTGTTTCGGGTATTTTCCGGAGTACCGGGAGGTTACCGGAACCCCCCGGGAGAGTAATGGTCCTTAATGGGCTTTAGGGGAAAGGAGAGAAGGGCCTCAAGGGTTGGTCGCGCGCCCCCCATGGGCTTGTCCAAATTGGACTAGGAGGGGGGACGCCCCCTCCTTCCTTCTCCCCTCTTCCTCCTTCCCTCCTTCTCCTAGTTGGAATAGGAAGGGGGGGGGGCGAATCCTACTTGGATCGGGAGTCCAAGTAGGACTCCCCCCTTGGCGCGCCCCCTCTAGGGCCGGTCTCCTCTCCCCCCTCCTTTATATATGTGGGAGGGGGGCACCCCAAAGACACAACCAAGTCTTCTCTTAGCTGTGTGCGGTGCCCCCCTCCACAGTTACACACCTCGGTCATATTGTCGTAGTGCTTAGGTGAAGCCCTGCACCGGTAACTTCATCGTCACTGTCGCCATGCCGTCGTGCTGACGGAACTCTCCCTTTTCCTCGACTGGATCAAGAGCTCGAGGGATGTCATCATGCTGAACGTGTGCTGAACACGGAGGTGCCGTATGTTTGGTGCTTGGATCGGTTGAATCGCGAAGACGTTCGACTACATCAACCGTGTTACTAAACGCTTCCGCTTTCAGTCTACGAGGGTACGTGGACACACTCTCCCCGCTCATTGCTATGATTCTCCTAGATAGAACTCGTGTGATCATAGGAATTTTTTTGAAGTACTACATTCCCCAACAGGAGACACCACTCTCCAAAAGGTAATAGATGTTCTTTTTGATGATGAACTCCTTGATCTTGTGCTTCAAAAGATAGTTTGCTCAACAGCCAGTCACTCTCTCACTGATTTGGCATGGTGGTAGGAGAAGGATTGGAGTGTAAAGCAACTTGAGGGGGCTTTCAACACACGTGTAGGTGGTTCTGTCTCAAAAAATGTATATGGGAAGTGGTAGTTTCGTCCTGGTTGTTCTCTCTGAGAGTTGGTGGAATGGATGGGGTATATATAGGCAACACCAAAAACCTAACCGTTACACGCCTTTATGCACGACTCAGTGGGACCAGATGAATCACCAGTGAGACCGATTACAGCAAAAGGTTTGAACTTTAGGCTTTTCGGTGAGACTGGATGAAACAACTTGGACGGACCGATGGGTGATGACCTAAGCACTTTCTGTTGGGGAACGTTGCATGGAAAACAAAAAAAATTCTATGCACGCATAAGATCTATCCATGGAAATGCATAGCAATGATAGGGAGAGTGTGTCTATGTACTCTCATAGACCATAAGCAGAAGCGTTTAGTAACGCGGTTGATGTTGTCGAACTTCTTCATGATCCTACTGATCAAGTACCGAACGTATGACACCTCTGCGTTCAACACACGTTCAGCTCAGTGATGTACTCGCCTTCTTGATCCAGCAAGATGGGCGAAGTAGTAGATGAGTTCCGACAACATGAAGGTGTGGTGAGGGTGGTGATGCAACTATCTCCGCGGGGCTTCATCGAGCACTACGAAAATATGACCGAGGACGAATTACAGGGAGAGGGGCGCCGCACACGGCTAGGGAATCATGGTGTGTGTTTCCCCTCTCCCTCCTCTCATATATATAGGTGGAGGGGGGAGGGGAGGCAGCCCTTAGGGCGCCCCAAGTGGTTGGAGGCTGCCCTAGGGCGCCTGCCCTGGTCGAATCCCCCCTTCCATATTTGTGCATGGGGGGAGGAAAGGGGGGCTGGCTGCCTTTGGGGCGCCTCCCCCTTCCTTCCCTCCCTCTTTGGTGCATGGGCAAGGGGTGGAGGGGCACACCAGCCCCCTTGTGGGCTGGTGTGCTTCCCCCTATGGCCCATAAGGCCCACCGCTTGCCGGTGGCCTCCCGGAACCCCTTCCGGCACTCCGATAAAATACGCGGTACTTTCGAAACCTTTTCGGTGACCAAATACTATCGTCCTATATATCAATCTTTACCTCTGGAGCATTCTAGAGCTCCTCGTCATGTCCGTGATCTCATCCAGGAATCCGAACAACATTCGGTCATCAACCCACATAACTCATACAATACTATATCGTCAATGAACGTTAAGTGTGCGGACCCTAGGGTTTGAGAACTATGTAGACATGACCGAGACACCTCTCCAGCCAATAACCAATAGCGGAATATGGATGCCCATATTGATTCCTACATATTATACAAAGATCTTTATCGGTCGAACCCTAATGACAACATACATAATTCCCTTTGTCTGTCGGTATGTTACTTGCCCGAGATTCAATCGTTGATATCTCTATACCTAGTTCAATCTCGTTACTGGCAAGTCCCTTTACTCGTTCCACAATACATCATCTCGTAACTAAATCCTTAGTTACTTTGCTTGAAAGCTTCTTATGATCTGTATTATCGAGAGGGCCCAAAGATACCTCTCTGATACATGGAGTGACAAATCCCGATCTCGATCCATGCCAACTCAACAGACACCCTCGGAGATACCTGTAGAGCATCTTTATAATCACCCAGTTATGTTGTGACGTTTGATAACACACAAGGTATTCCTCCGGTATCAGGGAGTTGCATGATCTCATGGCGAAGGAATATGTATTTGATATTAAGAAAGCAATAGCAATAGTATGCTAAGCTAACAGATGGGTCTTGTCCATCACATCATTCTCCTAATGATGTGATCCCGTTATCAGATGACAAATCATGTCTATGGTTAGGAAACCTTAACCATCTTTTGATCAACGAGCTAGTCTAGTAGAGGCTCACTAGGGACACGGTATTTGTTTATGTATCCACACATGTATTTAAGTTTCCGATCAATAGAATTCTAGCATGAATAATAAACCTTTATCATGATTAAGGAAATATAATAATAACCATTTTATTATTGCCTCTAGGGCATATTTCCATCAATCTCCCATTTGCACTAGAGTCAATAATCTAGTTCACATCGCCATGTGATTAACACCCATAGTTCACATCGCCATGTGACTAACACCCAAAGAGTTTACTAGAGTCAATAATCTAGTTCACATCGCCATGTGATTAATACCCAAAGTGTACTAAGGTGTGATCATGTTTTGCTTGTGAGAGAAGTTTAGTCAACGGGTCTGCCACATTCAGGTCCGTATGTATTTTGCAAATTTCTATGTCTACAATGCTCTGCATGGTGCTACTCTAGCTAATTGCTCTCACTTTCAATACATATCCAGATTGAGACTCAGAGTCATCCGAATCGGTGTTAAGGCTTGCATCAACGTAACCCTTTACGACGAAGTCTTTATCACCTCCATAACCGAGAAATACTTCCTTAGTCCTCTTAGGTAACTAAGGATAATTTTGACCGTTGTCCAGTGATCTACTCTTGGATCACTATTGTACCCCCATGCCAAACTCATGGCAAGGCACACAATAGCTCTGGTACACAACATGGCATACTTTATATAACCTATGGCCGAGGCATAGGGAATGACTTTCATTCTCTCTCTATCTTCTGCCGTGGTTGGGCTTTGAGTCTTACTCAACTTCACACCTTGCAACACAGCCAAGAACCCTTTCTTAGACTGATCAATTTTGACCTTCTTCAAAACTTTGCCAAGGTATGTGCTTTGTGATAGTCCTATTAAGCGTCTCGATCTATCCCTATAGATCTTGATGCCCAATATGTAAGTAGCTTCACTGAGGTCTTTCATTTAAAAATTCTTATTCAAATATCCTTTTATGCTATCCAGAAATTCTATATCATTTCCAATCAACAATATGTCATCCACATATAATATCAAAAATGCTACAGAGCTCCCACTCACTTTCTTGTAAATACATGCTTCACCGTAAGTCTGTATGAAACCATATGCTTTGATCACCTCATCAAAGCGTATATTCCAACTCCGAGATGCTTGCACCAGTCCATAGATGGATCGCTGGAGCTTGCACACTTTGTTAGCACCTTTAGGATTGACAAAACCTTCTGGTTGTATCATATACAACTCTTCTTTAAGAAATCTATCAAGGAATGCAATTTTGACGTCCATTTGCTAGATTTCATAGGTATAAAATGTGGCAATTGCTAACATGATTCAGATAGACTTAAGCATCGCTATGGGTGAGAAAGTCTCATCGTAGTCAACTCCTTGAACTTGTCGAAAACCTTTCGCGACAAGTCGAGCTTTGTAGACAGTAGCATTACCATCAGCGTCAATCTTCTTCTTGAAGATTCATTTATTCTCTATGGCTTGCCGATCATCAGGCAAGTCCACCAAAGTCCACACTTTGTTCTCATACATGGATCCTATCACAGATTTCATGGCTTTAAGCCATCTGTCGGAATCTGGGCTCATCGTAGCTTCTTCATAGTTCGTAGGTTCACCTTGGTCTAATAACATGACTTCAAGGCTAGGATTGCCATACCCCTTTGGTGCGGAACATGTTCTGGTTGACCTACGAAGTTCAGTAGTAAGTTGATCTGAAGTTTCATGATCATCATCATTAGCTTCCTCTCTAGTTGGTGTAGGCATCACAGGAACGGTTTTCTATGATGTGCTATTTTCCAATTCGAGAGAAGGTAATATTACCTCATTAAATTCTACTTTCCTCCCACTCACTTCTTTCAAGAGAAACTCCTTCTCTAGAAAGGACCCATTCTTAGCAACAAAGATCTTGCCTTCGGATCTGTGGTAGAAGGTGTACCCAATAGTTTCTTAGGGTATCCTATGAAGACACACTTCTCCGCTTTGGGTTCGAGCTTATCAGGCTGAAGCATTTTTGACACAAGCGTCGCCTCCCCAAACTTTAAAGAAACGACAGCTTAGGTTTCTTGCCAAACCACAGTTCATATGGTGTCGTCTTGATGGATTTAGACGGTGCCCTATTTTACGTGAATGCGACTGTCTCTAATGCATAACCCCAAAATGATTGTGGTAAATCGGTTAGAGACATCATAGAACGCACCATATCTAATAAAGTATGGTTACGACGTCCGGACACACCATTGCGCTGTTGTGTTCTAGGTGGTGTGAGTTGTGAAACAGTTCCACATTGTTTTAAATGAAGGCCAAACTCGTAACTCAAATATTCGCCTCCGTGATCAGATCATAGAAACTTTATTTTCTTGTTATGATGATTCTCCACTTCACTCTGAAATTCTTTGAACTTTTCAAATGTTTCAGACTTGTGTTTCATCAAGTAGATATATCCATACCTACTCAAATCATCTGTCAAGGTCAGAAAACAACGATACCCGGCGTGTGCCTCAACACTCATCGTACCGCATACATCGGTATGTATTATTTCCAACAAGTCATTAGCTCGCTCCATTGTTCCGGAGAATGAAGTTTTAGTCATCTTGTCGTGGAATTGTCACGGCAGATGTCCTAGTGTGAGGACTTAGTCGTGAGGCCAATACATCTATGTGGTAGCTTGAGAGGGGTTGATCGGGATGAGAGACACGAGGCGGATCAACACACAAGACAAGGATTTAGACAGCTTCGGGCCCCAGGAAACATCATCCGGTAATAGCCCTACATGTTGTTTGTGGCTAGATCTCATTATACTCATGAGGGAGTCGCCGCATAGCCGGCTCTCCTCTAGTTGTGTCTAGCCTTAAGATTATTCAACCTGTCCCCCCTCTTGGGGTGCCCTGCCCCTCCTTATATAAGTTGGAGGGGCGGGTTACATGCCTAGTCCTAGTAGGATTAGGAGTACTCTATTACAAGTGGAGTCCTAGTCTTGCTTCCTTTGTAAGGGAATATTCCTTACACTTTCCTCTTAAGCCAGCCCACCATAACATGAGCCGGCCTTCTGGGCCTTGGGCCTTGTCATCCATCTGACCCGCCCGCTGGGTCATTAGTAAATTGCAATGCTCAGGCGGGTTGCTTGTAAACCGCCAGGTCAGGGCGGGTCACCACTGAGTCGCCAACTGTCAGTCGGGTCTTCTAGTAAACTACCAAGTACGACCAGGTCATATTTCCGGCCGGGTCATACCGCAGGGTATATCCCCGACATTAGCCCCCAGTTTAATTTGGATTTATCCATGTTAAACTGATCTTGTAAAACAAACACAAGAACAATTTTGACAGATTGTGCTCCGGGTTAAGAATTCTTGTAAGCCGGCACCTGATCATCCTTAATTCCTTGTCATTTCCTTCTTCTAGAAAATCCGGGTCAATAGGCCATCTTCATACTCAATTTGCTGACGTTGGTTTCTCACAGAAATATCGTAAATAATAATTCATTTGACTCAGCTCCCAATGCTTAACAAAAATATTGATCTTTGAAATACTCATATGATCTTCAGCCGACTTGAAGATGTAAAACTTGCCAGTTTATCCAAAATTGCCGGTTTGTAAATATTTATGGCACAGGGTCATAATTTGTTGCTAATCATCAAGCTTGAAAATATACCTCCTTTGTATGCATATCACTTGTAACTCCTAAGTCTTAAGAAGGGAGCGTAGTAACAGCTTAAGACTTGCTTCAATATAAATATTGCAACCTTGAAGAAATCCAGGCTGTTCATCTCAATCACTAGTCAAAATTGAATATTCCACATATGTAGCCCCCAAGTGCGGGTTTGTCATGGTTGCAGCAACCTGGGACTTGTAATTGCCTTATGCTCATTAAAACTTCAACCAGTGTAGCTCCCAAGGGCCAGGTGCAATAATGAGCAAGGACTGTGTAGATATGATCGTGTAGATTTGAGCAGCAACGTGTAGCCCCAAAGGGCCGGCTCAGTAAGATAATAGTAAGCTGGGACTTTATATATACTTCATTGAAAATAACATCATCTGATGTAACCCCCACCATGGGGCTTGAACCCACGTCCACAAGGTTAAGAGTCTTGTGCTTTTACCAACTAAGCAATGAACCCTTCAATATAATGGATTTAACTTGTGTACTTTGAACTTTTAACAAGAGCAATTGGTAGCCCCCAAGGGCCGGCTCATTACAATGTGATGAGTCGGGTCTTCAATAAAACGAGTAAAAATGACCTTGCATTAGCCCCCAAGTGCCATGGTGCATGATGTCAGTGACATGGGACTTGCACATTTGATGTAACCTCAACTTGAATAATGTAGCCCCCAAGTGCCGGCTCATAAGCCTGCAGCGACTCGGGATTATCCTTCCATTGTAGAATAAATCATATCCATTGATAAATAATAGCCATTGCACTGAAGCGACTTTGAAAACCTTAATCATAATACTGGTTATTGATAGCCATAATAAAAATCCAGCCATGTCGGCTATTTAAGATTTGAATAATATAATCCGGTATGAAAACCTCAATCATTCAATATCATCATGACAATCCAGCCAAGTTTGGCTATTAAAGATTTGAATACCTTATTGGTTGACAAGTAAATTCGGAGTTCAAATACTCAGTGGCTCTTGGCCAATGGCGACTTAATGTGCATCCATTGTAATCCGGGATTTTTGTAACCTGACGGCTTATAACCTTTGTGAAAATCAATAATTGATAACCCTTTTGAAACACCAATTTCAATTTTTGATGATGGGCTTGAACTTAATCATTTATGTAAGTCATAGCTCTGCAAATCATGCACAGATTTTAAACAACATATGCCCTAACGACTTAACGTCAAAAGCCAGGGCGGGTAACAACCCAAATATAATATAGTCTTATGCAATTATGGAAAAGATTAGCATTAAGGCCATTCAAGCTTTTTATCTCTCGTAGGAAAAGATCAAAGACGGAGTACTCTACGCTTTTTATCTCTTTGGTCGTAGGGAACCTGTACTATCAAGAGGGAATCCACATTGGAAAGAGTAGGGGGAATCTATTCACGTACACCTCCATCACTCCTCTCTTGTCTTCCTCAGGTGTGAGAGAGAGCGTTTCCCTTTTTCATCTGACTGCCTGCTGTGCTTTCCCAGCGGTTGTACCACTCGCCCGAGCGGTTGTACCGCTGGCTCTTAGCGCCTTCCTGTCTTGATCGAGCGGTGGTACCGCTGCCTCCGGGCGGTGGTACCGCCACCAGGCTCTGCCAAGACCTGCGGCGGTGGTTCCAGCCATGCACCGCCCAAGTACCGGTCAAGCCTCTGTTTTGATGCGGTTCTCGGGCGGTGGTGGCCCGGTTGGTCCGGTTGTTCCTCGTCAACCGGTACCACCGGTGGTTCGAGCGGTTCTTCCGCTCTGATCTTAGCCTCCCAAGCGCTCAAGGCCATGCGGTTGCACCGGTCCAGCACCGCCCAACTACCACCCTCAGGGGTGACTCCTTTCTATTTCAGAGTGGTAGTTGAGCGGTGGCTGGGCGGTTGGTCTGGTTATTTTCTAAAACTGGTACTACCGCCTAGTGGCCCGGTTGTACCGCCTGGTAGGGTTCTGCCGATACACCGTGAGTCCCGGTTGTACCGGGACTAGGAGCGGTTGTACCGCTGCAGTGCTGAAAACGCAGTAACGGTTGGATTTATTAGGGTTGCTATATAAGGTGGTTCTTCCACCTACCACTTTCACCTCTTACCTCTCTCACCCCACCATTGATGCTATCAAGCTCTCTTTGTCCGATCTCTCTCTCTAGCCACTCAAACTTGTTGATTTGCTAGGGATTGAAGGAGGAGACCTAGATCTACACTTCCACCAAAGGATATTTGCTTCCCCCATACTTTCTTGTGTGGATTTTATTACTCTTGGGTGTTTGAGCACCCTAGACGGTTGAGGTCACCTCGGAGCCATATTCCATTGTGGCGAAGCTTCGTGGTTTTGTTGGGAGCCTCCAATTAAGTTGTGGAGAGAGCCCCAACCTTGTTTGTAAAGGTCCGGTTGCCGCCTTCAAGGGCACCAATAGTGGAATCACGGCATCTCGCATTGTGTGAGGGCGTGAGGAGAATACGGTGGCCCTAGTGGCTTCTTGGTGAGCATTGTGCCTCCACACCGCTCTAACGGAGACATACTTCCCTTCAAAAGGAATGAACTTCGGTAACACATGCTCGTCTGCACCGGCTCCACTCTTGGTTATCTCGTGCCTTTACTTTTGCAAGCTTACTTGTTTTGTATCCCTTGCTTGCTTGTGTGCTTGTTGTAGTTGCATCATATAGGTTGTCCACTTAGTTGCATATCTAGAAAACCTACTTTGATGCAAAGTTTAATTTGGTAAAGAAAAGCTAAAAATTGTTAGTTTCCTATTCACCCCCCTCTAGTCAACTATATCGATCCTTTCAATCGGTATCAGAGCCTCGTCTCTTTATTAAGGACTTTGCCATCCGAAGAGTATGGTTGACACCGTAGACCATGGGGAGGAGGAGCACTCCGGTGTGAATCCGATCTCGTCTACGAGTGATGGGGAAACCGCGGTGTCCCATGAGGAATTCAATGTGGCCTTGGACACACTGAAAACCTCCGTGACAACCACGGTAGAAAGCATGTATAATAAATTCTTAGAAGGACTTAAACTACCTACCTCGCCGTTGAAAGTGGGTGATCCCACTAACAAGGTGACGGATGCTAACTCCGACAAGGGGGAAGCTAATAGTGAGAAGGGTCCTTCTACTAGTGGTAGAAATGGCACCGACATCTTTGCCCATGTGGAACCTCCAACTTATGGAGGACCGATTCCCTCTACTCATTTAAATCATGCCGGTCCTCCTCCTAAGATTGTGAAAAATGAGGATTTTGATTCTTGGGTGTATCGCTTCAAGCGTCATTTAAATCATGTGAATACTAATCTTTGGAGAATCATTGAAGAAGGTTTTTATCCACATGACTGAAGCAACTTCACCCCGAGAGAAGTGGTGGATAATCAATTCAATGAGAGTGCTCTCTTCATCATCCAAGATGCAATCCTTCCTGAAGATCTCCCTCATCTTCGACCCCATGCCATGGCCAAAGACGCATGGCAATGCATTGTGTCTCTCTATCGAGGAAGTGCTAGCATTCAACGCTCCAACTATGAAGTGGTGCAAGATGAAGCTGATGAGTTTGCAATGAAAGAAGATGAAGAACCTCGTGAGCTCTTTCGAACAGTGACCAAACTCGCGGTCTCACTCCAAGATCATGGGAGCAAGGACACGGATTACAATTGGATCAAGCGCAAGTTCCTCAAGGCCATGATGCCCTACAACAAGGCCATGTCCTCCGTCATTCGTCAAAGACCGGACTTCCACTCCATGATCTCAAGTGAAGTGTTGGATGAGTTCGTTGCAATGAGCATCTTGGACAAGACCGCCGACAATGCGGTGCTCCGTTCTCAAAGGGCAAAGAAGCCCAACCTTGCCTTGAAGGCCAAGGTTATTGTGGAAGAAGAGTAAGAAGAGGAGGATGAGGAGAGCAACCCCGAAGATACGAAATATGATTATCATGAGCACATGGCTCTTGCTTCAAGACAATTTTGGAGCAAGAAGAATTCAAGACCCAACTTCAACAAGAACAGCTCAAGTGGCTTCAAGGGCAAGCAACGAGTTAGAACTTGTTTCAACTGTGGCAATGTGAGCCATTTCGTTGCGGATTGTCCTTACGAGAAGCGGGAAGACAATGGTGGCAAGTTCATCCGAAAAGACAAAGCCAAGTCCTTCCCCAACAAGAACAACTTCACCAAGAAGACTCCTACTCGTGGGTTGGTGGTTCAAGAAGAATACCATGAGGATGACGATGATGATGAAAATGGAGAAACAATGGTCATGGCCTTTGTTGCCATTGCTACCACTCCCCGGGTGTCTCTCTTTGATTCACCCAACGAGAACATCACCGCCAAGTGCCTCATGGCTAAAGCCTCTAACAAGGTAACCCCCAACATCAAAACCACCATCATTACTAATCCCTCTTTGGAGGGTTGCATTGATGAACATGATGGGTCTAATGAGGAAGTGAATGAATTTGAGTCATTTATGAGTAAGCTCAAGGGCAAATCCAAGAAGCACTTTGTTGCTCTCTTGGAACAACTTGGTGAAGCCAATGACATGATCGAGGCTCACGAAGAAACCATCTCTAAGATGGAAGGTCATAGTCGTGACTATGCCGATGAGATATCGGATCTCTCTAATGCTCTTGAGGAAGAGCGTGGGCATCGTTTGACTCTTGAGGAGTCATACAATGATGACCATGCTAAGTTAAAGAAAGATCTTGATCATGCTCTTGTCGTGTCTCGTGTGCTAACCTCCGAGAAGGCTAAACTTGGGGTTGATCATGCTAGACTCAAGGAGGAGTTTGATGTACTTGACAAGGCCCACAAGGTCTTGAAGGGTGCTCACGCTAACCTCAAGGAGTCTCATGCTCAACTCCAAGTTAAGCTAACCAAGGAAAAGGCCACCTTTCCTCATATGGTATTAATTGATAATGCATATGCTACTAACCCGTGTTGTGAGCATGTGCATCTTGTGGAGGAGAATGCCAAGTTGAAGGATCAACTTGAGAAAGGTCTTGTGACATGCATTCAAGGTGAGAAGAACCTCAACGACCTTTTGAGCAATCGAAAGGAAGTTGTGGCCAAGAAGGGAATTGGGTTTGCACCCAAGTCCAAGAATAAGAAGAAGAACGACAAGACCAAACGACCTCCTCCTCTCAAGCAAACTTTTGTGAAAGAGGGAGAGGGTGCTCCTAAGGAGAAGAAGGAAAATGTGAAGGGTGTTGATGTCAAAAAGGGCAAAACCATCTCCTCCAACAAAGCCGGCGACTTTAACCCGTCATATGTGTTGTGCCGTGCTAGTGATGGGCATGTTTATGCTAAATTTGTTGGTTCTCCTTATGAGTACATTGAATGGTCTATTTGGGTTCCTAAGACCCTTGTTACTAACATCAAAGGACCCATTACTAAATGGGTACCTAAAACCAAGCATTGATCTCTTGTAGGTGTTTGCTTCCGGTGGGGGATCATGGTTGCTCGATAGTGGAGCAACAAATCATATGACCGGGAGCAAGGACTTGGTGGTGGACGTGCAAAAGATTCCATCTATGCCCACCAATGTCGAGTGGGGTGATGCCTCACATTCTAAGGTATTGGGTCTTGGCAAGGTTGTCATTTCTCATGATCTAACGATCGAGAAAGTCATGCTTGTTGAGTCCCTTGCATACAATTTACTTTCCGTTCGTCAACTTGCACTCATGGGTTTTGCCACTTTCTTTGACATTGATACCGTGGCCCTCTTGTGGAGCAAGACTCTTAAAGTAGCCTTTGTTGGGCATGTCGAGAACGGTCTCTATGTGATAAACTTTTCGGAGCGACCCACTAAGACCGCGACATGCCTAATGGCTAAAGTTGACGTGGGATGGCTTTGGCATCGCCGTTTAGCCCACGTCAATATGAGATCTTTGCAAAGTCTTCTCCAGGGGGACCATGTCCGTGGACTAACAAATGTTAGTTTTGCCAAAGATCGTGCTTGCAGTGCTTGTATTGAAGGAAAGCTTCATGAGAAGGCTCACCCTCCCACGACCATCATCTACTCGAAGAGACCCTTGGAGCTCCTTCACATGGATCTCTTTGGGCCCCATCTTTTGATAGTCTTGGAGGTAGAAAGTATTGCTTAGTGATTGTGGATGATTATTCAAGATACACTTGGGTATACTTCTTCAAGAGGAAGAGTGAGACTCAACAAACCATCATCGACTTTGCAAATGAAGCTCAACGTCAACATAATGCAAAGATCTTGACAATAAGAAGTGACAACGGCACCGAGTTCAAGAACTACACCCTAGATGAGTTTCTTAGTGATGAGGGGATCAAGCATCAATATGCTGCACCATATACCCCTCAACAAAATGGTGTCGCGGAGAGGAATAACCGGACATTGATGGATGCGGCAAGGACCATGATGGCGGAGTTCAAGTCTCCATAGAACTTTTCGGCTGAAGCCATCAACACAGCGTGTCATGCATCCAATCGGCTCTATCTCCGCAAAGGCTTGAACAAGACTCCTTATGAGATACTCACCGGTAACAAGCCCAATCTCAAGTACTTCCGGGTGTTCGGGTGTAAGTGTTTCATTCTTGAAAGGTGTTCGTTTGTCTAAATTTGAGGCTAGAGCTTATGAGGGCATATTTGTTGGTTATGCTACAAACTCTCATGCTTACCGTGTTCTCAACAAGTCCATCAGACTCATTGAGGAGACGTGTTACGTGGAGTTTGACGAAAATAACGGCTCCCAAGTGGAGCAAAGTGGTACTTGAGATGTAGGTGATGAAATTCCTCCCCAAGCCATAAGAAGAATGGGTATTGGTCATATTCTACCCATTAAGGAACCCCTTGTGGCCGAAGGAGAAGGACAATGCTCCACTCAAGTGGAGCCATCACCTCCCCAAGACCCACACGCTTCCGAAGAACAAAGTAAAGGCCCTCAACCACATGAACAAGACCAAGGACAAGATCAACCTCAAGATGGTGGTGAACCACCAAATGACATCCAAGGTCAAGTTCTCCCCCTTGAGCAAGTTCAAGATCAAGAGCAAACTCAAGATTTTGAACAAGCTCAAGATGGCGCTCAAGATAATCAAGTTAATCCTCCTCCTTCCACATCTGAGGAGGAATTAGAGCGTCATGCCGTGAAGATTGCTTCCAAGCTCACCACTAAAGGTCATCTCATGGAGAATGTGGTTGGAAGCCTAAGAAAGGGGGTAAGCACTTATAGACAATTAGCAAACTATTGTGAGCATCACGCGTTTGTCTCCTGTGTTGAACCCCAAAAGGTCTATGAGGCGCTCGAAGATCCGGATTGGCTCAATGCCATGCTTGAAGAACTCAACAACTTCGAGTACAACAAGGTGTGGAGATTGGTGCCAAGGCCGTCTAGGAACCACAACGTCATTGGAACCAAGTGGATATTCAAGAACAAGCAAGATGCTCATGGGAACATTATTCGCAATAAGGCAAGATTGGTAGCACAAGGCTACTCCCAAGTCGAGGGTATCGACTACGATGAAACCTTTGCTCCCGTTGCTCGCCTTGAATCCATACGCTTGTTGATTGCTTATGCTTCCCATCACAACTTTAAGTTGCAACAAATGGATGTGAAAAGTGCTTTTCTTAATGGTCCTATTAATGAGTTGGTCTATGTCAAGCAACCCCCCGGGTTCGAGGATCCCTACTTCCCGGATCATGTGTATGTAATGCCCCGGATTCGATGCGCCAGGTGTTCGCCAGTTATTCGCCGTCGTTGCCATGTCATTTGCTTGCGTGTTGCATTTTGCCATGTCGTCATCTGCATTTCATCTGCATGTTTTTCAAAACTTGCATCCGTTCGGGTCCTCCTGGTTCTCTCCGTTGTCCGTTCGGAGTCCAGACCACACTCGCACGCGCCCGCCGCACCTCCGAATATTATTTTTATAAGTGGCATAAAAATGTTCTCGGAATGGGGTGATAGTTGGCATGCGGTCTTATTATAGTGTAGACAGACTGCCTGCCAAATTTTGTCGCATTCGGAGTTCGTTTGGCAGCCCAACCGTCATCCATAGTCGGTTTAATCGTCGTATGTTTTCGCTCCGAAAACCGTGCCGGGCTGCCCTTCTCTTCTCTCCCCTAAGCCCAAGGCCCCTCTCCACAGCCCATCTAGTCCACCTACACCATCCCTCCACTCCGGACCGTCCGATGGCGATTGTACGGTCCGAAAACGGACAAAACCCCCCTCTTCTAACCCTTCTGTCTATAAATGGACACCCTAGCCTTCCTATTTTCGGAAAACTAGCCCCCTCTCGAAATCCGCGCGCCGCCAGCCTCTTCCCACCTCCTCCTCGTTTTCAGCATCGGCTGACCCTGCCCCACCACTTGTCACCGCCGCCGCCACGCCCTTCGACCTATCCCGCGCCGCCACATCGCCCTCCCCGCCGCACGCAGCCACTGGGGAGCTGCCACGCGTCCCCAGCGCGCCCCTTCCCTGCTCCCCGCGCCGTCGGGCCCGTGCCAGGCCCGCCCCGCGCTCTGCTCCCATCGCCTCTGCCCAACCCCGTCGTCGGCGCGCCGCCGCCGGGTCGCCGGAGATGGCTTCGTCGCGCCTCGCGTCTCCGCCGCGGTCCGCGCCCCGCACAGTCTCCCGACCATCCGCCTCCGTCGCCCGGTCGCCGCGTGCCCCGGCTCCCGCGCCGGTGCCCGCTCCGGCCGTCCTCCCGGCCGGCGACCTCGCCCCGTCGCCCGCTGGATCCCGCCGGCCGCCGCCCATGCCCGGCCCCGCGTCGCCTTCGTCGGAGCTCGGCCGGATCCGGCGAGATCCGGCCGGATCCGCCTTGCCGTTGCCTCCTCCGGCCTCCTCCGACCTCACCGGAGTGCCGCGCCGCCATGGCCGGTCTCCTCGGCCTCTCTGCTCGTCTGCTCCTCTATCCGCGCCGGACATGTCCGGAGGAGCCCGGACATGTCCGTCTAGCCAACCCCCCTCGAGGTCTAAATTTTCCCTAAGTCCATGTAATTTGCTATAATCATGCTAAGTATGACATGTCACATCTCTGCATCTGTAGCTCCGTTGCATGCGTGTAATATGTCAAATTGTTCGTCTCGACGAGTACTTCATTTCATTCCATTGCGTCATTTTCATTTGAGCTCATCTTGATGCCCGAAATGCTATTGGAAGAGTGCATGTTGATGTTAATCTGCTGAAACTGTTATAACTTGCTCATTTGTCATTTTTGCCATGATTGATGTGTGCATCCTATGAGGTTGATGTCTTCATGTGTTTTGATCTATGCCATGCCATCTTTCCAGGGGTGTATGCCATGTATTTTTGTGATCAATGTGGTGACTAGCACAAGCATGCAAACTAGGCTTCGTGATATTGCTGATTTTAGTCCCTGTTCTGCTGTTATTTTGATGCCATGTAAACTTGATGCTACAGAGAGATCCATGCATATTTTGAGATACTTCAGTAAGGGTGTTTTGAACATATGGTTATTGTCTATCCATTCATGCCCTTGTTTGCAATTATGGAGTAGTCTAGCATGTCATTTGAGTGCTCTACTTTTGCTTCAAAATGTTTCCTGACAGATTGTTTACTTGTTATTCAATTTAGCCAAGGTTGCTATAGTTGATCCTTGCATGCTATGGACTTGCTCTTTTCTTGGTTTGTTTCACAAACATGTCTTCTTGTTGATGCTATGCTTATATTGTCATGCAATGACTTGTGGTGAGTGAATCGAGCTTGTTAAGTAGGGTACTTGCTGTTGCTGTTTTCCTGACAGATTCTGTTATATTTTGTTACTATGTAAACATGTTGCTACTGATCATTCTATGCATAATCTGGAGATGTTCTATAAACATGTTTTGATCTACATGTCTTGCTCTATCCATTCATGCCCCTGGTTGCATTTATAGCTTGCTGTAGATTGTTCATATCTTGCTCCAAAGTTGCTTGATAATGTTGCTGTCAGCCTGTTAACATTAAGTTCACTTGTTCCCATGTGTTTTCCTAGTGATCCATGTACCCTATGAACTTGTTCTTGCCATTCTTAGCTTCATAAACATGCCTTCTTACTGTTGGTTGCCTTGCCATGCCATGTATTGCTCTGTAGTGAGTGGTTCAAGCTTACCAACATGCCTACTTATTGTTGTTCCTGCCATGTATGAATCTGTTATATAACTTGCCATGTTTACATGGGTGCCATCATATTTTCCGTGCCCTTTTGGGTCATGGTCAGTAAGGGTCTTTTGATCTATGCAATAAGTAGATTCATGCCATGCCTTTGTTTTCCATGATAAGTTCCTGTAACATGTTGTTTGCTTGCTCTAAACATTGCAACGTGATGTTATTTTCTGCAAAGTCTGAAGCTGTTATTATTTGCAATATTACCATGTGTTTTGGAGCATGTTCTATTGATTTCTGGAGATAGCTCAGTGTTCATGTTTTGTTATGCTTTACCAGTACTTCATGCCCATGCCTTTTGTTTTTATGTTGGGATGCTGTAGCATGTTGTTTTGATGATTGCAATATGCCTAGTTGCTGTTATGGACAAATTGTTGTTATGACTTGTATAGTGTGTGTGTGTTGCACCGTTGCTCCGTTTTGAGTGTGCTCTATATGAAACTTGCTTGTTTTTGCATGTAGCTTCATATTATCATGTTGCATCCTTGTTTTGAGGTGTTTTCTTGATGTTTGGTTGCATTTTGCATCAATGCCATGCTTAACTTGTTCTGCTCATATCTTCTAGACCGTAGCTCCGAATCTAATGAACTTTATATGTAACTTGACTAGAATTTCGTGTAGATCATCTTGGTGATCTTTAACTTGCTGTTTAACAACTTGAACATAATGTTTATTCAGTTCTGGACCAATTTCGAAATTTGCATATGAGGACTTACCGGATTTGTTATATGTTGTTTCCGGCCTCATTTAAACTTGTTTTGATGTGTTGTTCTTGTTTGCATCATCTCTTGCCATGAGTAGTTTCATGTAGCTTTGCCATGCATCATGCTTGTTGTGCATCATGTCTTGTTCATGTGTGGTGTGTTTACCATGTTGTGTGCTTCTTCTCGATAGTTCCCGTTTCGTTGCGATCGTGAGGATTTGTTCGTCTACGCTTGGTTCATCTTTGTGGCTTCATCTTCTTCATGGACTCGTTCTTCTTCCTTGCAGGATTTCAGGCAAGATGACCGCTACCCTGGATCTCACTACTATCATTGCTATGCTAGTTGTTTCGTTCTATCGCTATGCTGCGTTACCTATCACCTGTTTATCAAGCCATCTCAAATTGCCATGAACCTCTAACATTTGACACCATTCCTAGCAAACCGTTGCTTGGCTATGTTACCGCTTTTGCTCAGCCCCTCTTATAGCGTTGCTAGTTGCAGGTGAAGTTGAAGATTTCTCCATGGTGGACAGGATTTTGTTGGGATATCACAATATCTCTTATATTTATTAATGCATCTATATATTTGGTAAAGGGTGGAAGGCTCGGCCTTATGCTTGGTGTTTTGTTCCACTCTTGCCGCCCTAGTTTCCGTCATACCGGTGTTATATTCCCGGATTTTGCGTTCCTTACGCGGTCGGGTGATTTATGGGACCCCCCTGACAGTTCGCTTTGAATAAAACTTGTCCAGCAAGGCCCAACCTTGGTTTTACCATTTGCCTCACCACCACCTATCCTTTTCCCTTGGGTCGGCCAACCCGAGGGTCATCTTTATTATAGCCCCCACCCCCCCCCCCGGGCCAATGCTTGTCTAAGTGTTGGTCCAAACTAGAGCACCGTGCGGGACCATTCCTTGGCAACTTGGATTTGTCGGTACCTGTACGCTTCGCTCCTTCGGTGTTGCCCTGAGAACGAGATATGTGCAGCTCCTATCGGGATTGTCGGCACCTCGGGCGGCTTTGCTGGTCTTGTTTTACCATTGTCGAAATGTCTTGTAAACCGGGATTCTGAGACTGATCGGGTCTTCCTGGGAGAAGGTCTATTCCTCGTTGATCGCGAGAGCTTGTCATGGGCTAAGTTGGGACACCCCTGCAGGGTATAATCTTTCGAGAGCCGTGCCCGCGGTTATGTGGCAGATGGGAATTTGTTAATGTCCGGTTGTACATAACTTGACACCAGATCCGAACTAAAATGCATCAACCGAGTGTGTAGCCGTGATGGTCTCTTCTCGGCGGAGTCCGGGAAGTGAACACAGTTTCTGAGTTATGATTGACGTAAGTAGGAGTTCAGGATCACCTCTTGATCATTGCTAGCTTCACGACCGTTCCGCTTGTTTCTCTTCTCTCTCTCATTTGCGTATGTTAGCCACCATATCATTGCTTAGTCGCTGCTGCAACCTCACCACTTTACCCCTTCCTTTCCCATTAAGCTTTGCTAGTCTTGATACCCATGGTAATGGGATTGCTGAGTCCTCGTGGCTCAATAATTACTACAACAACAGTTCCAGGTACAGGTTATGCGATGATCTTGACGCGAGAGCGATGCTTGCTTGCGTTGAGTTCTTCTTCTGCTTCTTCTTCGATCAGGGGATAGGTTCCAGGTCGGCAGCCTGGGCTAGCAGGGTGGATATTGTTTGAGTTTTTGTTTATGTATCATCCATAGTCGGATGTTGATCTCTTATATTATGTATTGTTGTATTCGTGTGGCATTGTATGCCTTATGTATGTATCCCTATCTATTATGTAATGTTGATGTAATGATATCCACCTTGCAAAAGCGTTTCAATATGTGGGTCTATCCTTAGTGGGACCTTCGAGTTCCTTTTGGATAGGGTCGCATATTGGGCGTGATAAGTTGGTATCAGAGCCTCGACCGACCCTAGGAGCCCCCTTGATTGATCGTGTAGTTTGACCGTTGTTGAGTCTAGAAGAAAACTATTTTTGGAGTCTAGTTATATCGGAGAGTAGGAATTCTTTTTACTCCTCAGCCCCTTCGTCGCTCTGGTGAGGAATCTTGACGTAGGTGTTTTGAATTACTCCTCTTCCCATTCAAATTTTTCTTTAGGTTCACGCAGTTGGTTTTCCGGTAGTTGTTCCTCGGCTCTTTTATCCGGTGCATTTCTCATCAAGTTGACTCGAGCCTCTTCATCGTTGTCAAGTTCAATCCTCGGTTGTTTTCTTTTCCCACCCGCCCACCCTTCTTATTCTCGAATCCGGAGTCCATTATCGAGTATCCATCCTACTCGTGCGAAGTCTTTTCTTTCTTTCCGCAATGATTTCAACCGGTGTTTTCTCTTCAAGATATTCGTCGGTTTCCCCTTCCAAGTTGCCTTTGTTTTCCCACCCTCCCACCCTTTCTTCTTCCCGGAGTCTGAGTCTGTTTCGAGTATCTATTCCATTCGTGCGGAGCCGCTTCAGGTTTTCCCTTGATTATTTCAACCGGTGAATTCTCGTCTCGTTCGCCATTCTTCATCTCTTTTTCTTTTTCGGTGGACCCAATTCAAGTTTTTTGGTTGATCATATTCTTTTTCCTTGGATCAAGTGTTCTCCTTGATCGTTTGCCTCTCGCCATTCAATCATTCCGGAGTTCGGAAGACATCTCATGAGATTCGTCTGTGTTCCAATTAATTCGAGGTTGTCACCTCATTCAAATATTTCAATTGTTCCGGTGCATCATCTATCTGTTCAACAATCCTTTTCCAACGGTGTTTTCCTCTTCAGTGGGCCCTAACCCACAGGGTTTTTCCCAGGATCTTACCTGACTCTTCTGATTCCCCTGGAGTTATTCCCAAATTCTTTTCAAGTGTGATGTAAGAATGGATCACATCAGTCACATGCCTTCTCCAAGATCGATTGCAAATTCATCTTCATTGTTGGCTCAACCCCCCTTCGCTTTTCATTCTCCCGGAGTACCTCAGTAATTTTGGTGGTGTTTCTCGCCGTCATTTGAAGATCGAAGAAGAGTTTCTCTTAAATCTTGTCCATTCTTCCGAAGATTCATGTCGCTAGCTTGATGCTATCTGCTCAAATTGTTTCAAGTCTTGCAAATTCTTTTCATCCATCCGGAGTATTTCAGGAGTGCTTTCCCTCTCGATCATCCGGAGGCCATTTGTTCGGAAGATTTCTTCATTCTAAGTTTTCAGATTCGTTCTCCAATTATTCTATATCTGTGCCCTTTCGTTCGTCTCAATATTCTTCCTATGCTTCGTTCAAGTGTTCTTTAATCAGCTCATGATCTCTTTGTTCTTTTGCATCTAAATCCCCTCAAGCATATTTGTTCTTCTAATTCTTCCCGCTAATTCATTCTCTTTCATCATTCAATTTTCGAATTCTTACGGTGATTCATTCAAGATTCTTTTTCCTTGATTATAATATTAATCCATTCGTTCTTTTCAATCCTACCGGTGGTTCATGAAGACCTTCTCAAGTTTGCGATATGTCACTTCTCAATCCTTTCTCAAGAAGAATAAGTATTATGCAAAATTCATGGCTTGTCATCAATTTAATTTGATGAAGGATAAGCATATAATAAATCTTATTCTTATTTCATCCAAGTGTTCAATCCTTTTCTTCGGAGTTTGTTCTCGTGGAATAAATTCTAGTTCCAAGTGTTTTTCATCTTTTCTTTTCCGGAGTTCAAATTTTTCCTCGGCAATCTTGTCGGAACCTCCATCTAAATCACCACAAGGCTCATCTTATTCTTTCATCCGTCATTCTATCTCATCATCCTTTATTTTACCAGAGTTCTTCATGGTGGCTCTTCATGATTTAATTCATTCTTCAAGAGTTAGTATCATTCCATCTTATGAAGTTCATGTTCTAATCCTTTCATGTTCAGTCAGAGTTCTGCCTAAATCCTTTCAGTCTTATCCGTTTCTTTTCTCATTCTAACCACTCCGGTTAGAACGAGTGATTTCATAGTCTATCTGATTTCGTGAGCTTTCATTTCTCGTCATTCTCGTCGTTCCTCTCTTCTGCTCGAGTGCTCTCGATTCTTTGCTTTTTTCTTGAGTTCTTGTTTCACCTCATCCCTTTTCCATTCCGTCTCAGTCCTAAGATCTCGGGACGAGATCTCTTGTTAGTGGAGGAGTGTTGTAACGCCCCGGATTCGATGCGCCAGGTGTTCGCCAGTTATTCGCCGTCGTTGCCATGTCATTTGCTTGCGTGTTGCATTTTGCCATGTCGTCATCTGCATTTCATCTGCATGTTTTTCAAAACTTGCATCCGTTCGGGTCCTCCTGGTTCTCTCCGTTGTCCGTTCGGAGTCCAGACCACACTCGCACGCGCCCGCGGCACCTCCGAATATTATTTTTATAAGTGGCATAAAAATGTTCTCGGAATGGGGTGATAGTTGGCATGCGGTCTTATTATAGTGTAGACAGACCGCCTGCCAAATTTCGTCGCATTCGGAGTTCGTTTGGCAGCCCAACCGTCATCCGTAGTCGGTTTAATCATCGTATGTTTTCGCTCCGAAAACTGTGCCGGGCTGCCATTCTCTTCTCTCCCCTAAGACCAAGGCCCCTCGCCACAGCCCATCTAGTCCACCTACACCATCCCTCCACTCTGGACCATCCGATGTCGATATTACGGTCCGAAAACGGACAAAACCCCACTCTTCTAACCCTTCTGTCTATAAATGGACGCCCTAGCCTTCCTATTTTCGGAAACCTAGCCCCCTCTCGAAATCCGCGCGCCGCCAGCCTCTTCCCACCTCCTCCTCATTTTCAGCGCCGGCCGACCCTGCCCCGCCACTTGTCGCCGCCGCCGCCACGCCCTTCGACCTATCCCGCGCCGCCACATCGCCCTCCCCGCCGCACGCAGCCACTGGGGAGCTGCCACGCGTCCCCAGCGCGCCCCTTCCCCGCTCCCCGCGCCGCCGGGCCCGTGCCAGGCCCGCCCGGGCCCCGATCTGGGCCTCGCGGGCCGCAGCAAGCCCGAGCGCCCCGCGCTCTCCTCCCGTCGCCTCTGCCCGACCCCGTCGTCGGCGCGCCGCCGCCAGGTCGCCGGAGAAGGCTTCGCCGCGCCTCGCGTCTCCACCGCGGTCCGCGCCCCGCACAGTCTCCCGGCCGTCCGCCTCCGTCGCCCGGTCGCCGCGCGCCCCGGCTCCCGCGCCGGTGCCCGCTCGCGGCCGTCCTCCCGGCCGGCGACCTCGCCCCGTCGCCCGCCGGATCCTCGCCACCCCGCTGGATCCCGCCGGCCGCCGCCTGCGCCCGGCCCCGCGTCGCCTTCGCCGGAGCTCGGCCGGATCCGGCGAGATCTGGCCGGATCCGCCTTGCCGTCGCCTCCTCCGGCCTCCTCCGACCTCACCGGAGTGCCGCGCCGCCATGGCCGGTCTCCTCGGCCTCCCTGCTCGTCTGCTCCTCTGTCCGCGCCGGACATGTCCGGAGGAGCCCGGACATGTCCGTCTAGCCAACCCCCCTCGAGGTCTAAATTTTCCCTAAGTCCCTGTAATTTGCTATAATCATGCTATGTATGACATGTCACATCTCTGCATCCGTAGCTCCGTTGCATGCGTGTAATATGTCAAATTGTTCGTCTCGACGAGTACTTCATTTCATTCCATTGCATCATTTTCATTTGAGCTCATCTTGATGCCCGAAATGCTGTTGGAAGAGTGCATGTTGATGTTAATCTGCTGAAACTGTTATAACTTGCTCATTTGTCATTTTTGCCATGATTGATGTGTGCATCCTATGAGGTTGATGTCTTCATGTGTTTTGATCTATGCCATGCCATCTTTCCAGGGGTGTATGCCATGTATTTTTGTGATCAATGTGGTGACTAGCACAAGCATGCAAACTAGGCTTCGTGATATTGCTGAGTTTAGTCCCTGTTCTGCTGTTATTTTGTTGACATGTAAACTTGATGCTACAGAGAGATCCATGCATATTTTGAGATACTTCAGTAAGGGTGTTTTGAACATATGGTTATTGTCTATCCATTCATGCCCTTGTTTGAAATTATGGAGTAGTCTAGCATGTCATTTGAGTGCTCTACTTTTGCTTCAAAATGTTTCCTGACAGATTGTTTACTTGTTATTCAATTTAGCCAAGGTTGCTATAGTTGATCCTTGCATGCTATGGACTTGTTCTTGTCTTGGTTTGTTTCACAAACATGTCTTCTTGTTGATGCTATGCTTATATTGTCATGCAATGACTTGTGGTGAGTGAATCGAGCTTGTTAAGTAGGGTACTTGCTGTTGCTATTTTCCTGACAGATTCTGTTATATTTTGTTACTATGTAAACATGTTGCTACTGATCATTCTATGCATAATCTGGAGATGTTCTATAAACATGTTTTGATCTACATGTCTTGCTCTATCCATTCATGCCCCTGGTTGCATTTATAGCTTGCTGTAGATTGTTCATATCTTGCTCCAAAGTTGCTTGATAATGTTGCTGTCAGCCTGTTAACATTAAGTTCACTTGTTCCCATGTGTTTTCGTAGTGATCCATGTACCCTATGAACTTGTTCTTGCCATTCTTAGCTTCATAAACATGCCTTCTTACTGTTGGTTGCCTTGCCATGCCATGTATTGCTCTGTAGTGAGTGGTTCAAGCTCACCAACATGCCTACTTATTGTTGTTCCTGCCATGTATGAATCTGTTATATAACTTGCCATGTTTACATGGGTGCCATCATATTTTCTGTGCCCTTTTGGCTCATGGTCAGTAAGGGTCTTTTGATCTATGCAATAAGTAGATTCATGCCATGCCTTTGTTTGCCATGATAAGTTCCTGTAACATGTTGTTTGCTTGCTCTAAACATTGCAACATGATGTTATTTTCTGCAAAGTCTGAAACTGTTATTATTTGCAATATTACCATGTGTTTTGGAGCATGTTCTACTGATTTCTGGAGATAGCTCAGTGTTCATGTTTTGTTATGCTTTACTAGTACTTCATGCCCATGCCTTTTGTTTTTATGTTGGGATGCTGTAGCATGTTGTTTTGATGCTTGCAATATGACTAGTTGATGTTATGGACAGATTGTTGCTATGACTTGTATAGTGTGTGTGTGTTGCACCGTTGCTCCGTTTTGAGTGTGCTCTATATGAAAATTGCTTGTTTTTGCATGTAGCTTCATATTATCATGTTGCATCCTTGTTTTGAGGTGTTTGCTTGATGTTTGGGTGCATTTTGCATCAATGCCATGCTTAACTTGTTCTGCTCATATCTTCTAGACCGTAGCTCCGAATCTAATGAACTTTATATGTAACTTGACAAGAATTTTGTGTAGATCATCTTGGTGATCTTTAACTTGCTGTTTAACAACTTGAACATAATGTTTATTTAGTTCTGGACCAATTTCGAAATTTGCATATGAGGACTTACCGGATTTGTTATATGTTGTTTCCGGCCTCATTTAAACTTGTTTTGATGTGTTGTTCTTGTTTGCATCATCTCTTGCCATGAGTAGTTTCATGTAGCTTTGCCATGCATCATGCTTGTTGTGCATCATGTCTTGTTCATGTGTGGTGTGTTTACCATGTTGTGTGCTTCTTCTCGATAGTTCCCGTTTCGTTGCGATCGTGAGGATTCGTTCGTCTACGCTTGGTTCGTCTTCATGGCTTCATCTTCTTCATGGACTTGTTCTTCTTCCTTGTGGGATTTCAGGCAAGATGACCGCTACCCTGGATCTCACTAATATCATTGCTATGCTAGTTGTTTCGTTCTATCGCTATGCTGCGCTACCTATCACCTGTTTATCAAGCCATCCCAAATTGCCATGAACCTCTAACCTTTGACACCATTCCTAGCAAACCGTTGCTTGGCTATGTTACCGCTTTTGCTCAGCCCCTCTTATAGCGTTGCTAGTTGCAGGTGAAGTTGAAGATTTCTCCATGGTGGACAGGATTTTGTTGGGATATCACAATATCTCTTATATTTATTAATGCATCTATATATTTGGTAAAGGGTGGAAGGCTCGGCCTTATGCCTGGTGTTTTGTTCCACTCTTGCCGCCCTAGTTTCCGTCATACCGGTGTTATGTTCCCGGATTTTGCGTTCCTTACACGGTCGGGTGATTTATGGGACCCCCCTGACAGTTCGCTTTGAATAAAACTTGTCCAGCAAGGCCCAACCTTGGTTTTACCATTTGCCTCACCACCACCTATCCTTTTCCCTTGGGTCGGCCAACCCGAGGGTCATCTTTATTATAGCCCCCCCGGGCCAATGCTTGTCTAAGTGTTGGTCCAAACTAGAGCACCGTGCGGGACCATTCCTTGGCAACTTGGATTTGTCGGTACCTGTACGCTTCGCTCATTCGGTGTTGCCCTGAGAACGAGATATGTGCAGCTCCTATCGGGATTGTCGGCGCCTCGGGCGGCTTTGCTGGTCTTGTTTTACCATTGTCGAAATGTCTTGTAAATCGGGATTCCGAGACTGATCGGGTCTTCCTGGGAGAAGGTCTATTCCTTCGTTGATCGCGAGAGCTTGTCATGGGCTAAGTTGGGACACCCCTGCAGGGTATAAACTTTCGAGAGCCGTGCCCGCGGTTATGTGGCAGATGGGAATTTGTTAATGTCCGGTTGTAGATAACTTGACACCAGATCCGAACTAAAACGCATCAACCGAGTGTGTAGCCGTGATGGTCTCTTCTCGGCGGAGTCCGGGAAGTGAACACGGTTTCTGAGTTATGATTGACGTAAGTAGGAGTTCAGGATCACCTCTTGATCATTGCTAGCTTCACGACCGTTCCGCTTGTTTCTCTTCTCGCTCTCATTTGCGTATGTTAGCCACCATATCATTGCTTAGTCGCTGCTGCAACATCACCACTTTACCCCTTCCTTTCCCATTAAGCTTTGCTAGTCTTGATACCCATGGTAATGGGATTGCTGAGTCCTCGTGGCTCAAGAATTACTACAACAACAGTTGCAGGTACAGGTTATGCGATGATCTTGATGCGAGAGCGATGCTTGCTTGCGTTGAGTTCTTCTTCTGCTTCTTCTTCGATCAGGGGATAGGTTCCAGGTTGGCAGCCTGGGCTAGCAGGGTGGATATTGTTTGAGTTTCTGTTTATGTATCATCCGTAGTCGGATGTTGATCTCTTGTATGATGTATTGTTGTATTCGTGTGGCATTGTATGCCTTATGTATGTATCCATATCTATTATGTAATGTTGATGTAATGATATCCACCTTGCAAAAGCGTTTCAATATGCGGGTCTATCCTTAGTGGGACCTTCGAGTTCCTTTTGGATAGGGTCGCATATTGGGCGTGACAAGTTGGTCAACTCGATAAGGCACTCTATGGCCTTAAACAAGCCCCACGTGCGTGGTATGACCACCTTACCGAGTTGTTACAAGATCGTGGATTTGAGGGCAAATCGATCCCACTCTTTTTACTAAGAAGGTCAAAGGGGAGTTGTTTGTATGCCAACAATATGTTGATGATATTATCTTTGGTTCCCCTAACAAAGCTTTCAATGAGGAATTTGCCGCTCTCATGACCTCCAAGTTCAAGATGTCTTCGATGGGAGAGTTGAGGTTCTTCCTTGGTTTTGACATCAAACAAAGAAGAGAAGGTACCTTCATCAACCAAGCCAAATACACTCTAGACATGCTAAAAAGATTCAAGCTAAGTGATGTCAAGCCGGCTTCTACTCCAATGCCTACCAAGTGCCAACTTGACATTGATCCCAATGGTAAAGCTGTGCATCAAAAGGTATATCGCTCCATGATTGGCTCCTTGCTTTACCTTTGTGCATCTAGACCGGATATCATGTTGAGTGTGGGAATATGTGCACGGTTTCAAGCCGCACCAAAGGAAAGCCACTATGTGGCGGTCAAGTGAATCTTTCGATATTTGGATCATACCCCAAACTTTGGCTTATGGTACCCAAGAGGGGCAAACTTCAATCTTGAAGGATATACAGATTCCGATTGGGCGGGAGACAAAGTGGATAGGAAGTCCACTTCCGGAGGGTGCCAATTTTTTGGTTGCTCCTTGGTGAGTTGGTCTCCCAAGAAGCAAAGTTGTGTGTCTCTCTCGTCCACCGAGGCAGAATATGTGGCGGTAGGTAGTTGTTGTGCACAACTCTTATGAATGAGGAAAACTTTAAAGGAGTACGGTGTCATTTGTGACAAAGTGCCTCTTTGGTGTGATAATGAAAGTGCCATCAAGATTTCTCTCAACCCAGTGCAACATTTCAAGACGAAGCATATTGAGATTCGGTATCACTTCATCCGGGATCGCATTAGGCGAGGGGAGATCGAGCTCAAGTATGTGAACACTCATGATAACCTTGCAGATATTTTCACGAAGCCCTTGGATGAAGCAAGATTTCGCGAGTTAAGGCATGAGCTAAATATCATTGATTCGAGCAATGTTGCTTGAACCCTTGCACACCCCACCATCCTCAACTTGTTGTCTTGTTTAGATGTAGTCATGGACATAGGGGGAGTGTTGTTCTCTCAATGAACTCTTCCTCCCCCCATTATGCATAAATTGAGACTCTCTTTCACATTCGCCATTCTTGATGGTACTTGTGTTTCAAAGACGAGTTTTGGTCATGGGACCAAGGATAATTCTTCGTGGTGCCATACCAATTGAATCAAACATAGGTGGCTCCGGCCACCGCCCTCTCTTGAGAGAGGTTGGACTTCGCTCTGAGTTCGTGTGTTTGTTTTCTTTTCGGTTTGTTCTCTGTCCTAGGTGTTGGATTCTCCAAAGTTGTTGTTGCTCTTGTGTTGTTCTTTTTGACCTTGGTTTGGGCATTGGTGGCCGGGCGGTACAACCGGGGTCATGGGCAGTTCTACCGCTGGTACCTGGTTATGCTATCCCAGTAGGTTTCCAATCGGTGCTTGGGCGGTTTTACCGCTCAACCCCGTGGTTACCATCGTCCGGTACTACCGGTTGATTCCGGGCGGTACTACCGGTGGCTTTTAGGCAACGGAAGTACCGCCCGCAACCACCAGTCTGTACCTGACTTGCGGTACAACCTATCCTCGGAGCGGTTCTACCGCTGCGTGTCTATGGGCCTATTTATATCTGACGGTGTGAAGGGTTTTCTTTTTTTTTCCTTCGTCCCCGTTCCTCTTTTCTTCGCCCTAGACGCCGGCCACCACTGCCCCTACCCCGAAGTGCGTCTCGCGCTTCGGATCCGTGGGCTCTCCGTCGATTCTCTGTGTGGAGGCCTCCCGATCTCCTCCCATGGATGGTGGTAATGCCCCCTTGTTCTTCGTTCCTTGTTCTAGGGTTCTTCCTTTGTCTAGGGCATTACTTGAACTTCCGAGATTAGTGTTTGAACTTTTGGTTGGGAGAGATCGTTGCTTTCCTTCTGTCTAGTTTGCAGTACCTAGAAATCAGAATATTACTTGTGTGATTCGTATATCTTGGTTAGATCTATCTCCCCCTGGTAGTGCCACTGTTAGCGGTTCTACCGCCTATACGGGCGGTACAACCGGTGAAGCGGTACTACCGGTGGGAGATCCGGTACAACTGGAATATACTAACCACACAACACTGTTCTGTCTTCTCTGTCGTTGCAATTTTTTTGTGTGTGCTTTCCTCTCATCCTTGCTGGATTTCGTGTGTTCTCTTCGTGTGTGTGTTCAGGTGGCTCTAGTTCTCGCTCTGCTCCTCGCAAGACCAAGAAGAGGGCTCGAAGGACCTTGCGCCTGGCTGTGTCTGCTGACGAAGAAGAGGTTGTGATTCCCACCAAGCCCACTCACCGTGAAAAGTCTGCCGCTGCAAAGCAACGTGTGGTAATGTCGTTGCACCATTGGAAAGCCAAGGATTGGGAAGCCTTCCGCTCAAAGAATCCTTACGAGGTTCCCATAGCTCCTCGTTGGACCACCGTTTAGTTTCGGAATGAGATGCAAGTGCGGATTGTTCATGAACTCTTTGATCACAACAAGAACAGATATGCCAAGCAGTGGACCATCGATCTTGACCATTGGAGGAACAACCTGGAGTATTTTGGTGAGGCTTTGGCTCTCTGTGAGGAGTTTGATCTTGTCAAGCTCATGTCAGTCAACTATGACTTTGATGTTCAGCTCATCAGTTCTATGCCATCGTTCACTTTGGAGAAGATGACGCACGCACCCTCACTTTCATGTGTCGTGATGAGCTCTTTCAAGTTCCCTGGAGGACTTTTTGCAATGCTATTGGGTATGATGATACCGGTCTGGAAGGAAGGGGTGGCATTCGCCCCCATGACCATCCTGACTCCATGCCTAAGGAGAAGCTTGCCCCTCTGTACATTCGGGGCCGTGGTATTATTGGAGAATCTAAGGATTTGGTGAAGGTCTATGACATCATGCATCGCATGTTTCACAATGTGCTTCTGCCCAAGGTGGGGAATCAAGATGAAATCCATGGCTATCTTGTTGACTTGATGGTTGCAATGAAGACCAAGGTGGGCTCTGGGGAAATGTTTGATGTGTCCAACTGGCTGTGGCACGAGATGTACAACATGGTCATCTACAGGAAGGTCCCCATTTATGCTCCTTTTGTCATGTGTTTTCTGAACTCAGTGTGGGAGGTTCGCCGTCCTGGAGAGCCTCTCTCCTCTCCTGATAATCTCACTGTTCATGAAGTCAAGCCTCTTAAGAAGAAGAAGCACGTCGAGCCTCGTTTCCCTGCCAATGATCCTGAGGATGTCTATGCCACTTCTGACGATGAGGACTTTGAGATGGAGCCAGGGGCCAAGCCCTTGTGGGTGGACAAGCTCGCTGCCAAGGTGAAGAAGACTTTCTGCCTTCAGTCTGACATCTAGAAGAGGATGTATGAGGCACATGTCAATGAGAAGCTTGCCCGGCGTCACCAAATTGCAATGATGAAGCACCTCAACATGTCGGTTCAGAGTGGCTCTGAGAAGAGCATCACACCGGAGGAGCATTGGATATCTTCACACATCACCTGGACTGATGATGATGAAGCCCCCCCAGCCCTCCACCTCCTTTGCTCCTGATGATGATATCAGGGAGGACTCAGGTCGGGACGATGATGAGGAATCTGCTGATGATGAAGATCCAGATGCTACCGAGGAGTTAGAGGAGGACGACTGAGCCCTGGGGCGCTAGCTTCGCTCTTTTCCTTTTGGTGTCTTGATGCCAAAGGGGGAGATAGTTCTATAGGACTCGGGAGTTGCATGGGTTTTGCGTGTTTTTTTCGTATGCGTGTTGAACTTTGTTTGTGGTCGTTTCTCGGCTTGTTTTGTGTGAGGCTTGTGCTACTCCTGTTATCTTATTTTCAGTATGTTGGTTATTGTTGGTATTGCTCTCTATCTGTTATATTGTCTACCTTCATATTATGTGCTTATAGTGGCAAGTCTACAAATCTAGGGGGAGTCTCGCCCTTAAAGTGTGCCCATGCTCTCTAACAGCTAGTTCAAATTGGGGCACACATCTAGGGGGAGCTCCGACTAGATTCTATAGACTTCTCTCTTGCAATTCGTGTTGTTGTCATCATCTACCAAAAAGGGGGATATTGAAAGGGCATTTCCCTACTTTATGTTTTGGATGATGATGACAACCCTTTGTTGGTCTAATCTTGTGCTAAATGTTTTAGCTTCTCGATGCTTAGGCTTACATCGGATAGCTTTTCTCTCTCGTAGGAAAAGATCAAAGACAGAGTACTCTACGCTTTTTATCTCTTTGGTCGTAGGGAACCCGTACTATCAAGAGGGAATCCACATTGGAAAGAGTAGGGGGAATCTGTTCACGTACACCTCCATCACTCCTCTCTTGTCTTCCTCAGGTGTGAGAGAGAGCGTTTCCCTTTTTTCATCTGACTGCCTGCTGTGCTTTCCCAGCGGTTGTACCGCTTGCCCGAGCGGTTGTACCGATGGCTCTTGGCGCCTTCCTGTCTTGATCGAGCGGTGGTACCGCTGCCTCCAGGCGGTGGTACCGCTGCCTCCGGGCGGTGGTACCGCCACCAGGCTCTGCCAAGACCTGCGGCGGTGGTTCCGGCCATGCACCGCCCAAGTACCGGTCAAGCCTTTGTTTTGATGCGGTTCTCGGGTGGTGGTGGTCCGGTTTGTCTGGTTGTTCCTTGTCAACCGGTACCACCGGTGGTTCGAGCGGTTCTTCCACTCTGATCTTAGTTGCCCAAGCACTCAAGGCCATGCGATTGCACCGGTCCAGCACCGCCCAACTACCGCCCTCAGGGGTGACTCCTTTCTGTTTCAGTGCGATAGTTGAGCGGTTTGTCTGGTTATTTTCTAAAACTGGTACTACCGCCTGGTAGGGTTTTGCCGATACACCATGAGTCCCAGTTGTACCGGGACAAGGAGCGATTGTACTGCTGCAGTGCTGAAAACGCAGTAACGGTTGGATTTATTAGGGTTGCTATATAAGGTGGTTCTTCCACCTACCACTTTCACCTCTTACCTCTCTCACTCCACCATTGATGCTCTCAATCTCTCTTTGCCCGATCTCTCTCTCTAGCCACTCAAACTTGTTGATTTGCTAGGGATTGAAGGAGGAAACCTAGATCTACACTTCCACCAAAGGATATTTGCTTCCCCCATACTTTCTTGTGTGGATTTTATTACTCTTGGGTGTTTGAGCATCCTAGACGGTTGAGGTCACCTCGGAGCCATATTCCATTATGGCGAAGCTTCGTGGTTTCGTTGGGAGCCTCCAATTAAGTTGTGGAGAGAGCCCCAACCTTGTTTGTAAAGGTCCGGTTGCCGCCTTCAAGGGCACCAATAGTAGAATCACGACATCTCGCATTGTGTGAGGGCGTGAGGAGAATACGGTGGCCCTAGTGGCTTCTTGGGGAGCATTGTTCCTCCACACCACTCTAACGGAGACGTACTTCCCTTCAAAAGGAAGGAACTTCGGTAACACATCCTCATCTCAACCGGCTCCACTCTTGGTTATCTCGTGCCTTTACTTTTGCAAGCTTACTTGTGTTGTATCCCTTGCTTGCTTGTGTGCTTGTTGTAGTTGCATCATATAGGTTGTCCACTTAGTTGCATATCTAGACAACCTACTTTGATGCAAATTTTAATTTGGTAAAGAAAAGCTAAAAATTGTTAGTTGCCTATTCACCCCCCTCTAGTAAACTATATCGATCCTTTCAGCAGTGAAGGTCACAATCCAATAATTTATAAGCGCATGATTTCAATGGCGCTATCCAAAATATGCTGGCGACTTAACATCAAAAACCAGGGCGGGTTATCAAACGTCGCATAACAAAAATGAATATCATACCTGTGATACTTATGAACATTGCTGGCTTATCATGCCAGTAAGGGTAATAACCCTGAAGATATAGAGCACAACGCCTTGTCCACTTTATTCACGTTGCCGACTTATCACGCCATATGTAGCAAGGAGTAATATCCCAAAACTCAGAGCACAACCCTTCCAAGTATATAAGATGATCATACATTGGCGACTTATAGTCCAAAGCCAGGCTGGGTTAATAAACACCGAGTAATTTCTCATCATACACTAGCGACTTATAGTCCAAAGCCAGGTCGGGTTAATAAACACCGAGTAATTTCTCATCATACACTGGTGACTTATAGTCCAAAGCCATGGCAGGTTAATAAACGCCGAGTAATTTCTCATCATACACTGGCAACTTATAGTCCAAAGCCGGGCCGGGTTAATAAATACCGAGTAATTTCTCATCATACACTGGCGACTTATAGTCCAAAGCCAGGCCGGGTTAATAAACACCGAGTGATTTCCCATCATACACTGGCGACTTATAGTCCAAAGCCAGGCCGAGTTAATAAACACCGGGTAAATTCATATATGAACCACAAAGCATCATAGCCCTCATCGGTTTTCAACCATGTATTAATATGTCATAAAGGATGAACCTAAAAAAAACTTTCAAATAGAAATCAAAAGAGAAACAAGGGTTTTCAAAGGCTGCCAGGCCTAAAAATCAAGCGCTTTCAAGGGCCGCACAGCCACTGAGTTAAACCTTCATGCAAACCTTATAAGCCGGACCTCACATGACCAATTGTCGTTTTAACTTTGACAAGCTCATGGTCTGTATAAGATTGACTTGTCAAAAGTACGGCGGGTCATTCCAGGATTACCTGGGCAGAGTGGCAAACTTAAAAAGGCAGGATAACCCGGGTTTTTAGGTGAATACAACTGGCTTCCAAGCCTGGCTTTTAAGCTTATTACAAGGGTCATAAAAACTCTTGTTATTTGAACAAAGAGCCTCCAAATGATATTTTTGAGCTATGCTCGCCGGGTACCTATGTTTAAGTTATGCTTTGCAACAGACTCTCTTTGGTCCCTTTAACCTGGGTAGCAAGCCCCCAAGTGTTTTGTGAGCGTGTCATATAAGCCGGATCAACAGGGTAATCATAGCTCCGCTCAATGAGCAGGAAGCCCCCATGTGAGCATATGAAGTGTCAATAAGGCAGGATACCCATGTTTGAATCGTACATCATGGCAGCAATTTCTCTTTGGCAACCTTTAATTTTTTCTGAGAACTCGAACTTGCGAGAGTTTAATTCTTTTAAATCGGAATTCTAAAACCGGATATTGAGAGCTTCAAAGCTTTGTGAGAGACACATTTCCCTTGAGCCGGATTTTAAACCGGATATTTGAGAACTTCAGTTAGAGACAGATTTCTCTTGAACTGGATGTTGAACCGGAATCTTCTTTTAAGCCGGAAATTTTCTGACGGCCTTTAAATTTTCATCAATATGGCAGTAGCCTCTGGAGCCGGTTTATTTTTCCCTTCAATGACCCAGAGTTCTTGACTCTTCCTAGACTGGCAACATTTACTGAGTCATATCATCGTAGCCCCTGAGTCTTAAGACGACTCGAGGAGTTAGTTTTGAGATTCTCCATGCTTGACCGTGATATAAGCCGGCATATTGTTGAACAACGGAACGCTGGAATATGTTGAAGCTGGAAGCAAGGTGGCGATTTAATGATCTTTGCAACACTCATTGTATATTGTTGGCATTGGCAACGCGATGTGAATCCACGGAAACTTGAGGTCGACCGCGGTGGGTTATAAATGACTCCATATGATTTGTGTCAGTAATCCGGCCAGCGGTTCATCCCAGCTGGTTATTTGAAGTTAAACAAAACACAGTGGTGGCGACTTCTGCGCCTGTCCATTGAGCCATCTTGTGTAGGCAGAAGCTGATAATATATCATTAGCTCAAGTGTTGTTGATGTAGACTAGACCATTGGGGGAGGACGGCAAAGACAATCGCAGCATCAGAAGCGGCGCAGACAGATGAGTCGGTCACGGCGTTGTAAGCCGGTGCAGACGGGCGAGTTAACCCCATCATGTTGATGTAGATTGGGTCGCAGAGACAGCGGTTCATACATACATTCGTTGAGCATTATGGCATGGTCAGATGCTAGCGCATGATAATGACGGCCATATATCTATGACATGATCATCGCTCTTTGCAGTGAACAATTGCCCTGCATTAAAAAATATCATAGCCAAAATGACTGCTCTTTTAAAAAATTAATATGTAATATAGAAATATAACGGATGGGTTTCACCTGATATGTTAAGCCAGAAATTATCTGCCGCGGGGTTGTCTCAACAACGACAAAGATGGCAGCCTAAAGTGCAGCACCGGGCGGCTCAGAAGGAATCCTCCGAGTCCGTTTTTCTGTACAAGTCAGAACTCTTTGGTAATTCGGACGGAACTTTTTTCGAAGCGGTCGAAACTCTTTACCAATTTGGATGGAACTTTTCGTCGAGGCGGTCGGAACTCTTTGCCGATTCGGACAGAACTTTTCGTCGAGGCGGTCGGGACTCTTTGGCGATTCAGACGAAATTTTTCGACGAGGCGGTCGGAACTCTTTGGCGATTGAGACGGAACTTTTCGACGAGCCGGCGGAACCTTTCGTTGAGCCGGACGAAACTTTTTGGTGAGCCAGCGGAACCTTTCGTTGAGCCGGACGATACTTTTGGTGAGCCGGTCGGAACCTTTCGTTGAGCCGGACGAAACTTTTTGATGAACCGGTCGGAACTTCTCGATCCCTGGGAAAGCGCCCTCCAAGAACTCAACACCACCATGCGCAAGCCCCACAGTGGGCGCCAAATGTCGTGGAATTGTTACGGCAGATGTCCTAGTGTGAGTACTTAGTCGTGAAGCCAACGCATCTATGTGGTAGCTTGAGAGGGGTTGATCGGGATGAGAGACACGAGGCGGATCAACACACAAGACAAGGATTTAGACAGCTTCGGGCCCTGGCAAACATCATCCGGTAATAGCCCCACATGATGTTTGTGGCTAGATCTCATTATACTCATGAGGGAGTCGCCGCATAGCCGGCTCTCCTCTAGTTGTGTTTAGCCCTAAGATTATTCAACCTGTCCCCCCTCTTGTGGTGCCCTGCCCCTCCTTATATAAGTTGGAGGGGCGGGTTACATGACTAGTCCTAGTAGGATTAGGAATACTCTATTACAAGTGGAGTCCTAGTCTTGCTTCCTTGGTAAGGGAATATTCCTTACGCTTTCCTCTTAAGCCGACCCACCATAACATGAGCCGGCCCTCTGGGCCTTGGGCCTTGTCATCCGTCTGACCCGCCCGCTGGGTCATCAGTAAATTGCAATGCTCAGGCGGGTTGCTTGTAAACCGCCAGGTAAGGGCGGGTCACCAGTGAGTCGCCAAGTGTCAGCCGGGTCTTGTAGTAAACTGCCAAGTCCGGCCGGGTCATATTTCCGGCCAGGTCATACCGCGGGGTATATCCCTGACAGGCATGGTTCACAAGTATCAAATGATTCATAATCAAGTGATTTCAAAAGTCCATCTGCATGGAGTCCTTCATGCGCTTTACACCACTATGATCTAAACGGCAGTGCCACAAGTATGTTGCACTATCATTATGAACTTTGCATCTTTTGGCATCAATATTATAAATATGTGTATCACTACAATCGAGATTCAATAAACCATTCACATTGGGTGTATGACCATAGAAGGTTTTATTCATGCAGAACAACAAATATTCTCTGACTTAAATGAATAACTGTATTGCAATAAACATGATCTAATCATATTCATACTCAACGCAAACACCAAATAACATTTATATAGGTTTATCACTAATCCCGAAGGTAGAGGAAGTGTGCGATGGTGATCGTATCAACCTTGGAATCACTTCCAACACACATCGTCACCTCTCTCTTAACTAGTCTCTATTTATTCTGCAACTCCTGTTTCAAGTTACTAATCTTAGCAATTGAACCGGTATCAAATACCCAGGGGTTACTGAGGGAGTCCTGGATTAGGGGTATCCGGAAAGCCAGACTGTCTACATCGTCCGGACTATTGAAGCGTGGAGATACAAGACTCAAGACTTCAGCCCGTGTCCGGATGGGACTCTCCTTTGCGTGGAAGACAAGATTGGCGATCCAGATATTGTGTTTCCTTCCTTGTAACCGACTCCATGTAAACCCTAGCCCTCTCCGGTGTCTATATAAACCGGAGAGGTTGGTCCTTAGAACGCTGATCACAATTACAATCATACCATCATGGGCTAGCTCTTAGGGTTTAGCCCCAACGATCTCGTGGTAGATCTACTCTTGTACTAATCATATCTTCAATATTAATCAAGCAGGAAGTAGGGTTTTACCTCCATCGAGAGGGCACGAACCTGGGTAGACATTGTGTCCCTCGCTTCCTGTTACCATCAGCCTAGACGCACAGATCGGGACCCCGTACCCGAGATCCGCCGGTTTTGACACCGACATTGGTGCTTTCATTGAGAGTTTCTTTGTGTCGTCGCTGCAAGGCTTGATGGCGCCTTCAATCATCAACAACATGGTCCAGGGGGAGACTTTTCTCCCCGGACAGATCTTCGTGTTCGATGGCTTCGCACAGCAGGCCAATTCGCTTGGCCACCTGGAGCAGATCGACAGCTACGCCCCTGGCCACCAGATCAGGTTCGGAAACCTGAACTACAGGCGGACATCTGCGGAGACTTGAACTTCGACGGATTCGGGCCCATGCCGGGAGCACTGGACAGTCACGACGAGCTCGGCTTAGACCTGCTGTCGGACAAAGCTCGGGGTATCACCCCCACAGTAGCCTCAGATCTAAATCCGGAGCGGGCTGTGCTGCCTAAAGACGGAGGGCTGGACCCCGTCCCGCAGGTCGCACACTCATCGGCGGTGGAGCCGAACACGGGTCTCACCTCTGTGGTGGCCTATGACTTCGGACCCCCGGATTCACATCCGGATGTTGGTTCCTGTCCGCGCACTCCCGAGCCAGTCGAGCCAGGTTGGGCTCCGGTAATGGAGTTCACCGCTGCCGATATCTTCCAACACTCGCCCTTTGGCGACATGCTGAATTCGATAAAAACTCTCTCTTTGACAGAAAATTCCGGGCCGAACTATGTCCGGCTCGAGTGGGAAGCAGGCAACGAAGAAATTCGTTACCCACCCACCACCCACTTCATAGCCACGGTTTATGCATGATTTAACCGACGTGCTTGCCTTTGACTCTGAAGGCACCGACGGTATGGACGACGATGCAGGTGAAGATTCAGAATCTATGGGGTGTCGGACTTCTGCCTCGTCACACGACATATACATGGTGGATACGCCCAAGGAGGACGACGGCGACAATCCGGAAGATAAAACCCCCGGGCAAAAGCCAAAGCGACGGCGCAGACGTCGTTCCAAGTCCAGCAACAGTAAAAATAGCAGCAAGAGCGCCCGAAGGATCGATACTCCGGTCAACCCTGAAGGCAACAACAACCATATGGAACCAGCGATGGAGCAGGACGAACCAAGTCATGCCGAACACAGTTCGGAGCAGACGCCCGAGGACAATGATCCAGAGGGACGAGTTCATCAAACCGGCCCAGGACAAGAAGACAGTCCGGATGATGATGCATTCATCATTCCGGAAGAACGCGTGGAACGAGATAACCTCCACAGAAAGCTTATGGCCATGGCGAGAAGTCTGAAGAAGCAGAAGCAACAACTCAAAGCCGCACAGGAAACTCTCAACCGCAGATGGAATAAAGTGCTAGACACTGAAGAAAGATATGGCGACGATCGCCATACAAAGAGTTATCCAAAACGCAAGCTACAGCCAGACTTCGATGACGAGGCCGTTCCACCAAAGACTAATACGACCAGGAGGCCCAACGTACCGTTCCACAACCGCAACGGAACAGCCACCGATGCCGCGCACGATCTAGGTGAGCACCTAGATAAGAAGGCTGGCACAGCTAGGTCCATCTACGGATCTAAAGGACACACCCCGGCGAGGGACTATGGTCACCAAAACGATTATGCTAATCAAATACCAGTTCGGAATAAACACCGGACACAACAACAGCCGACTGCATGGCACAGCGCATCCAGATACAGAGGGGCTGCTCACCCCCTGTGCTTCACCGAAGAAGTACTGGACCATGAATTCCCACAAGGTTTCAAACCTGTGAACATAGAGGCATACGACGGAACAACAGACCCAAGGGTCTGGATCGAGGATTTTATCCTGCATATTCAGATGGCTCGTGGGGATGATCTCCACGCCATCAAATACCTTCCCCTAAAGTTGAAGGGACCAGCTCGACACTAGTTGAAAAGCCTCCCCGAAAATTCAATTGGGAGTTGGGAGGAATTCAAAGACGCTTTCAGGGCCAATTTTCAAGGGACTTATGTCCGGCCTCCGGATGCTGACGATTTAAGTCACATAATCCAACAGCCCAAAGAGTCCGCCCGCAAGCTTTGGAACAGATTCCTCACTAAGAAGAATCAAATTGTCGATCGTCCGGATGCCGAAGCCTTAGCGGCATTCAAACACAGCATCCGCAACGAGTGGCTCTCCAGACACCTCGGCCAAGAAAAGCCAAGGACAATGGCAGCCCTAACAAGCCTTATGACCCGCTTTTGCGCGGGTGAAGATAGTTGGCTAGCCCGTAAAGGCACCAGCGACCCCAGCACATCCGAAATAAGGGATGGCAATGGGAAGCCACGGCGTAATAAAAACAAACGCCAAAACAAGGAAGAGAGCCCGGATAACACAACGGTTAATGCCGGATTCAAGGGCTCTCGACCTGATCAGCAAAAGAAGCCATTTAAAGGCAATAAAGAGGGACAGTCCAGTCCAAATAGAGTTCTAGACAGACTGTGCCAAATTCATGGCACCCCTGAAAAACCTGCGAACCACATGCACAGAGAGTGCTGGGTCTTCAAGCAGTCCGGCAAATTAAATGCCGAACACAAGGGAAGGGATACACCAAGTGAAGACGAGGATGAACCTCGCCAGCCGAACACTAGGGGACAGAAAAAATTCCCGCCAAAGGTTAAAATAGTGAACATGATCCACGTGACTCGCACATCCATGAGAAGGCACGAACGTGCGCATAGAGACGCGCGCGACATAGAGCCCATCATACCCACACCCAGCTACTGGATGTCTTGTCCGATCACTTTCGATCACTTGGACGGCCGAACTAGAATTCGGCGCGGAGGATCAAAGGCCTTGGTGCTTGACCCAATAATCGATGAATACCGTCTCACCCTGTGTCCTCATGGACGGCGGCAGTAGTCTCAATTTAATATACGAAGACACTATCCGCAGGATGGGGATAAACCCATATAGAATTAGTCAAAGCAACACCACCTTTAAAGGGGTGATACCAGGCGTTGAAGCCTACAGCAGGGGCTCCGTCGTATTGGAGGTAACATTCGGCTCTCCAGGCAACTCCAGAAGCGAAGAACTACTCTTCATCATCGCACCCTTCCAAAGCGACTATCATGCATTGCTTAGAAGAACGGCTACCTTACACTCAAGATGCCCGGTCCACGTGGCGTCATCACCGTTAGCGGAATCACAGAGCGCTCTTCACGCGTAGAGGAACACCCGACGACCCTAGTGGCCGGACTATAAGCGGCCTCCAATATCAGAAAACATGACTGGTCACTAAGACCAAAGACACAGTTAGACGAGTCCGGTAGCCCTGATAAAATTGAACCAGGGCACCGTACATGTAATCCCATAGCGGACACCAGGGGCTATAAATATTTAATACAGCCCCACACTTGGCTCAACCTTATTGGCAGGCCAACATCTTACACTTTTACTATCCATCGCATACTCATGTTGTACTCTCCTACGACTTTTCTTTTTCCACAGACAACGTTCGCGCGATACCCTTCCAGGATACGGCACAACGGAGACAAAGGCGCAGACGTGCAACAGGGCCCCGTTCAACAGGTTTCTTTTTAGATTAAGCCCCTGTGTAAACCTTTTCTATTGCCTCTTGTTGTTTAACCATCCCATGGGTTCCATACCCACACAGGATACTGCCGTCATTGGCATTTCGCCACGACAGATTAACGCACGAACCTGGAAACACAGGGTTTATAACGAATGGGCATTCTTGAGCCCATAGTCTGTCATAAAGTCCGAATACCTTCGGGAGTGTTCGGCGTCACGAGTTTGGCCTTATATGCATCAGCTCTGAATCATGTCTTTGGTCAAATGTTGGGTTTGCCGGCTCCTGGTTTTGCCGCCTTACGTTCCATTATTATCGGCTAAGGTGGCCAAAGGAGAACTACTGCGATTGTGCCCTGGTTATTCCGGACGAGCACCTCAGTAGAGAAAGCCGAAAACAGACTGTCATGATACAGCGAGAGACTATTCAACCACTCGAAGACTTATCAGAATCTTTAGGATCCCTCCGCATTAACGAAGGGCCGTTTCTCGGTCATGTACACACGCGCCCGTATTCGGATGCAAGCGAAAGTACCAGGGGCTACATAGTAGCCCCACCATTAGACTCCCATGGCTAAGCGAAAGCGTTACAGCTATATAGTCCGGTTGCCTAGTTCGACGTGCGATCACCTCCTTAATGGACCAAGACGTTGGATCAAGTGTGATTATGCATATTTTTCTCGAACACCCCTGCATTATACGCGTGGGGGCTGAAGCCAACGACTGCTAACTTTCGGATTACATGTATATATATACAAAAAACGGCCGCACAGGAGACACAACAATACTTTCAGGCAAAAAGTATAAATATAGCCTCACAACCAAAATAACATTGTTTTTACAATGATCTGATTTGTCAGTCGAACAAAACATCCTTCGAGCACTGCGCCTCTATTAGGCGGGCACCTTCTGTGACCTGCGCCAAGTAGTGCTCGGCCGGATATTGGCCCTCCGCCGGATCCTGGGTCGCTATAATGGTGGCCTCCATCTCCGTCCAATAGGCTTTAACGCGGGAAAGAGCCATTCGCGCACCTTCTATGCACGCGGACCTTCTCATGGCGTTGATCCGAGGCACGGCCCCAAGGAACTGTTGCACCAAGCCAAAGTAACTGTCCGGCTTAGGCCCCTTCGGCCAAAGATGGTCTATTATAGACCGCATTGCAAGCCCGGACAACCCGTGAAGCTCCGCTACAGTAGCCATCTTGTCACTTAACGGCAGCGGGCAAGTGGGAGCATTGAATTGCGACCAGAAAAGCTTCTCCACTTCCTTATCACCCTGATCTTCGAAGAACTTGGCAGCGTCAGCTGTACTCTTCGCCAAATCCGCATACGCGTCCGCAGGACTCCAGCGTCCATCTAGGGGAGCATACTTCGGATTGAAAAACTTCGTCTGCAGCAAGTAGGAGCCCCCAGCCGCAATTTTACCAGCCTGTTGAAGCTCCTCCCACGCACCCCTGAGCTCGGTCCGTATTTCCTTGGTGGCATTAAGTGCCTTGTTCAGGTCGGCCGAACTATCCTTATGCTCCTTTCTAAGGAGCTCATACCGGTCAGCGGCATTTTTTAACTCCACAGCCATTTCGGCTATCTTTTCCTCGCTTCGGCGATGAGCAGCCTGTTCGGCTCTCAATTCCTCGGCCGCCTTTAGGGCAGCCGCATTGCTAACCCGAGCTTGTTCCTTGGCCTGGGCAAGTTTCGCCCGCAGGGCCTCCACGGCAGCAGCAGCATCTACTGTCCAAACATACTACATTAATATCATGCCACCTTCATATTTTCCTATACAAAGGAAGGCAGAGCACATACCTTGTGATTTGTCTAGCCGCTCGTTCACCAGCGTGATATCGGCATCAATCGATCCAATCTGCCTCGTTAGTTCGGCAACTTCAATGAACTGGCCGGCGGCCGGACCCACAGGTACATGTGCATATGTGCAGCATAATCATTGGTTTATGATCCCCCGTTTGCCGCCTAGGGCGGGCAACCAAAGTCTCAGGGGCTACTATCTATATGGAGCACACCTAGCGCGTGCCTCACAGCCAAAAAATAGTGTATTCTTCACTACATACCTCAAAGCCTCTGAGCAGGCTTGTAAATGCTTCATTCAAGCCGCTTGTAGTGGATGAAATCTTCTTGAGCACCGTGCTCATTAATGAACGGTGCTCCTCCGAGAGCGCAGCTCGCTCCAGTAGGCCTGTCAGTACGTCCGGCCGGACATTGAACTGTGTCGGACCCTTCCCATCGCCCCCCGTGGGAGCCAAACGCTCCGGGCTTAGGGCGGCTGACGCATTGGCTTCTGGCTTCGGCAGATCCGGACTCCTCCGTGATGACACCTCGATGTCGTCCGCTTCATGAGTCGGAGAGGCGGGTGGGGTCTCGCTCTCCATCATCTCCGGAGGAAGATCCCCCGAAGATGAACTCTGTTGAGAAGAGCTACTAGCCGGATTGCAAAAAGACGAATCCCGGTTATTGATCTAGGAGAAACATAGTACCTTAAAATTAACGATTGACTTACAGCTCGGTGGAGGGCTGGCCTGTTGGCGGGCACGACGTGGTGAGGGTGCCCGTCGGGGCAAGGCCCCCTGGGGATACCTTTTTCCCTGGTTTGGGCATCGCCGCCTCCAAGTCTTCGGAGGTAGCCCTCTTCTTCCCGCGCAGGGAGGAGGCCTTAGCCTTCCCTTCCTGACTATCCTCCTTAGGGGAGGTAACAATTCCCCGAGTTCGGATGCGTAGCATGTGGAGTTCGGTTTCTTCGTTCTTCCCCTTGTCTTTGCCTGAGGGCATTCTGCTGAGTACCCGGTCAAGCATCTTGGCCATGGTGGGACCAGGCGAGCCTTCGGGAAGTGGCGCCGGACACCTGATTCTCTCCGCCTTGCCGAGCCATTCCTAGCCATTGATGAATTTCAGAATAAACAATTATGACAAATACAAAACAAGGTGTCCGGTATCAAGGATACTTACTTGGGTATCTAGGTGATTGCAGCTTAGGCCCGCATCCTCGATGGTGTCCGGACACTCTACTTTCGGTCCGAAGAATAATTTGCACATCCCTTCGAGATTCAAGCCGAAGAAGTTCTTGACAGTCTGCGAACCCTCTGGATTGATCTCCCACATCCGGAGAGGCCGGCGTTGGCACGGCAACATCCGTCGGATTAACATCACTTGCATTATGCTGACAAGGTTAATGTCCCTCTCAAGAAGCACTCGGATGCGATTCTGCAGTACTGGTACATCACCAGCGGGCCCCCAATTCCGTCCTTCATCGGTCGAAGACACCAACTGTGGCGGAGGACCCGAGCGGAACTCGGGGGCGGCTACCCACTTTGTGCCCCTGGGAGCCGTAACATAAAACCACCTCCGCTGCCATACATCGGATACTTCTGGGAAAGAACCCTCTGGCCATGGGGCATCGGCGTTCCTGCTTATTATGGCACCTCCGCACTCCACATGTCGCCCCTCGATCATCTTCGGCTTCACATTAAAGGTCTTGAGCCATAAGCCTAAGTGTGGAGTGACATGAAGAAAAGCCTCGCACACGATAATGAACGACGAGATATGGAGGATAGCGTCCGGAGCCAGATCATGAAAATCCAACCCATAGTAGAACATGAGCCCCCTCCCAAAGGGGTCGAGGGTGAAGCCCAAGCCGCGGAGGAAGTGAGGGACAAACACGACACACTCATTGGGCTCCGGTGTAGGGATGACCTGCCCTGGAGCAGGAAGCCTGTGCTAGATGTCGGAGGTCAGGTATCCGACCTCCCTAAGCTTTGCGATGTCTTCCTTTTGAATCGAGGAGGCCACCCACCGGCCTTGAGGGTCAGATCCGGACATATTGGAGGATCTGGGGTGTTGAAGCTTAGGTTTCGGGTGTTAGAGCTCGAGGTGTGAGAAGGCGCGAGGAAGGTGGAAAAGAGGCATAGGCCTCGATCCCTTTATAAAGGGGGTGAATACCAAGAGTCCTCGGTGTGACCGTTTAAGGATTATCTAAAAACACATGGAGTTATACCGACGGCCGTCGTGGGGTCACGCACGCCCATATTAATGGAAAATCGCGTAATAAGAGGAACACGATCTCTGCCTCGACGGAACGTGCCAATAAAACCGCCTCGCAACACGAGTCGAGGTGGGGCAAGAAACGCCGGTTCGCGTTGGACCAGGCCATGATGCAAGGGCATGGCGTGCGAAGATTGCCATCGGATCAGATTTATGCTATGGTATGTGAAGATCATCTTGCAGATCCGGACACGATCTACGTGTTCGATAACCACTTTGGAGTATTCAGAGAAGGAACCCGCCTTGCAATGCCGAAGACAATACTGCATGTCAGACTCATCGTCATTGAAGCCTGGTTCAGGGGGTACTAAGGGAGTCCTGGATTAGGGGGTATCCGAACAGCCGGACTGTATACATCGTCCGTACTATTGAAGCGTGGAGATACAGACTCAAGACTTCGGCCCGTGTCCGGATGGGACTCTCCTTTGCGTGGAAGACAAGCTTGGCGATCCGGATATTGTGTTTCCTTCCTTGTAACCGACTCCATGTAAACCCTAGCCCTCTCTGGTGTCTATATAAACCGGAGAGGTTGGTCCTTAGAAGGCCGATCACATTTACAATCATACCATCATGGGCTAGCTCTTAGGGTTTAGCCCCAATGATCTCGTGGTAGATCTACTCTTGTACTACTCATATCTTCAATATTAATCAAGCAGGAAGTAGGGTTTTACCTCCATCGAGAGGGCCCGAACCTGGGTAAACATTGTGTCCCTCACTTCCTGTTACCATTAGCCTAGACACATAGATCGGGACCCCCTACCCGAGATCCACCGGTTTTGACATCAATAACATGTATATCAAATATACCTTTGTTCACTTTGCCATCTGTCGGTGTCAAAACCGGCGGATCTCAGGTAGGGGGTCCCGAACTATGCGTCTAGGCGGATGGTAACAGGAGACAAGGGATACGATGTTTTACCCAGGTTCGGGCCCTCTTGATGGAGGTAAAACCCTACGTCCTGCTTGATTAATATTGATGATATGGGTAGTACAAGAGTGGATCTACCACGAGATCAAGGAGGCTAAACCCTAAAGCTAGCCTATGGTATGATTGCTGTAATGTATGTTATGTCCTACGGACTAAAGCCCTCCGGTTTATATAGACACCGGAGAAGGCTAGGGTTACACAGAGTCGGTTACAATGGTAGGAGATCTACATATCCGTATCGCCAAGCTTGCCTTCCACGCCAAGGAAAGTCCCATCCGGACACGGGACGGAGTCTTCAATCTTATATCTTCGTAGTCTTGGAGTCCGGCGGACGATGATAGTCCGGCTGTCCGGACACCCCGTAGTCTAGGACTCCCTCAGTAGCCCCTGAACCAGGCTTCAATGACGATAAGTCCGGCGCGCGTAATGTTCGGCATTGCTAGGCGGGTTCCCCCTTTGAATAATCCAGAGAAGATCATGAACACTAGGATAGTGTCCGTCTCTGCAAAATAAATTCCACATTCCACCGTAGAGAGAATAAAATGTCCACAAGTCCAATCTGCTGATGTATTTTGCGGCATGACGTCACACCACTACCAAGCTTTTACTTGAATCATTTTTTTATTATACCACCTCACCACGTTTAGCGAAGCGGTTTCCTTGGCACGTCTTGTCAAAGCAGAGATCGTGTTCCCTTATTCCGGGATTCTCATCAATACGGACGTGGGTAACCCAACCGCGCCATTGATGGTGGCGCTTGGGAGATAAGCGAGTTTTACGAGGCCGGTGGGGGACGCATAGTCTTCGCCCGCCTATATATAAGGGATAAGGATTCACCTTTTCACCCATGCCTTCTTCCTCCTTTGCTTATCCACCTCTGCGCACTCAAGCTCCAACGCCCAAGCTCGCGCATCTCATCTAAACCTTCCCCGACCAAGTCCGGAGGGGGAGGCAAATGGTTGGCTTCCACCATTAAGGAGGAGCACATCACCAAGCTGCGCAGCGCCGGATACCTTTTCGGCGATATTGCGCACCGGCTGCCCGACGAGGGGCATCTCATCCCTACCCCCGGGCCCCATGAGAGGGTCGTTTTCCTTCCCCACTTCCTCCGCAGACTGGGCTTTCCACTCCATCCCTTTGTTCGGGGGCTCATGTTCTACTACGGCCTGGATTTCCACGATCTGGCGCCGAACTTCATCCTCAACATCTCGGCGTTTATCATCGTGTGTGAGGCCCTCCTCTGCATCCAGCCCCACTTCGGCTTGTGGCTCAAGACCTTCAACGTCAAGCCGAAGGTAGTGAAGGGCACGCAGGCGGAGTGCGGAGGCGCCATGTTGGGCAAGATGCCCAACGTCCTCTGGTTCGAAGGGGCCTTCGTGGACTCCGTCAAGGGGTGGCAATCGGGGTGGTTCTATATCACCGAGCCGCGCGACCCTACGTGGGCGGCGGCCCCCGAATTTAGATCTGGTATCCCTACGCAGCTCACCTCCTGGAAAGAGAAGGGCTTGTTGTGGGGTAATCCGAAGGAGCTGACGGGACTCCGAGCCTGTATCCAGAAGCTGGTGAACAAGAAGCTCAGGCTCGTCGACGTGGTCCAAGTCATGCTCGTCCGCCGGATCCTCCCATGCCAAGAACGGGCATTCAATCTGTGGGAGTTCGATCCGGAACAGCACCAGGCGCTGAGCGGGCTCTTCGACACGACGTACGAAGGCGCCTAGAGGGTGCTATTTAAGGGCGCCGAAGCCCCCGCATCCGCGACAGAAGATCGCGGATTTCACTTGCAGCATCTGGCTGACGAGGTAAGTGATTCTACCCCTTTGTAGGACACTTGTGGTAAATAGATTGATACTAGGAGGGTTTCAATCTCCCTTTTCCTCTGACAGGAATGGATGAAGAAGGCCGAGCAGCTCATCTGCCCGGCTCCCATGCCAGAAGACCCAGTGGATACCCATCTAGCGGGGCTGCTGGTTCCGGCACCGCACATGGTGCCGGAGAAGAAGGCCAAGAAGGTGGCCACGGGCACTCGAAAGAGTTCCCGTAATCAGGCGTCCGACGACGAGGCGGACTCCTCCCTTGAAGACGAGGAGGAGGAAGAAGACTCTCTCCCGGAGGGGGGAGAGAGGAAGAGGAAGGCTTCCCCAACAGGGGACGCTGAAGGGTCCAAGAGGGGGAGAACCATTCACCCGGACAGCTCCGCCAACACCGACGTTGGCGACGAGGAGTGGCCTTCAAGGGCCAGGCCTCCGGCAAGATCGTAAGTATCCGGATAACAGATATGCAATTTCCTTCGTGTCACATAGTGTCCTACTAATGCCGCATACTGCCCGCAGTCCGGCCGATGATGATTTTCCCCACTTCATCGAGCGGGTCGTTGGCCCCGTCGGATGTGGATTAACTTCCGACTGCCTCTACCCCCCACGCCGATGAGGACGCCAAGGTGGGATCCCAGAAAGGGACCCATCAGGAGGAGGCTCTGGAGGCGCCGCAAGGCAGCCTCCCGGACATTGCGCCGGACTCTACGTCGGAAATTGCAGTGGTTCCAGAGTCCGATGGGCGGCCCCTTCGAAAGAAGGGCAAGACCGTGACACCAACGGCCTCCGTCCAACCGGAGGTGCCGGACAACTTGCTGGAGGCGCTCAAAGGCGCTTCCATCGAGGAAGAACACCGCACTGTTATGAGTGCGGTGATTCAGAAGGTTCAACTCGCCAAGAGCGGGCTGACCGAAGCCTGCAGTAGCCTTCTAACAGGCTTTGAGGTAAGAAGTTAAAATTATGTAATGTAATACCGCATAGACAGTAGCGCCTGATGCTCAGTTCGGTGTTCGGAAAGAAAAGCCGGACTGAGGATGTAAAAAGATATTCGCAGGTTGCTAATAAATTATGTCAATATGGGTTTGCAGGCTGTGCTGCTGACCTCTGCCGCACTGACTGCGGAGGTTGGTACATTAAAGAAAGATCTCGAGCGGTCCGAGCGAGAGCTCGGCCATGCCAAGAGGCAGCTCGAGGACAAAGAAGGTGAGTAGCACCACTTTGAATTTTTACCTTACAGAAAAGGATTTTGGTCGCAATAACATTAACGAGGATAATATGGGAATTGCAGGGGCCACAAACGAGGTGGCAGCCCTGAAGGAGGCTGTGTCCGCGGCCGAACAAAGTGCGGCCGTGGAGCGGGCAGAGCGAGAAAAACAGGAGGCACAGGTGGCGGCAGTGCGGCAAGAGCTCCAGGCTCTCATGGAGAAGCATGAGAGCTTGGAGCGCGACTCCAAGACTCGGGTGTCCGAGCTCGCCTCGGCTCTCGAAAGTGCCAAGTCCGCCAAGGCCGAGGCCCGTAAGGCCCTTCAGGAGGTTGGAGATGTGAAGAAGATAGCGGCGGGTAAGGCATTTTTCATGCAAAGCAAGCATGTTAATGTAAACTACCTGACACTTACCCGCATTCGGAGCTCTCCAGGGGCGTTTGCAGATCTGCCGCGTAGTGTATCCGATGCCGCCACATTCTACCGTGGCGAGGAGGGGAGCTCAACGGAGAAGGTCTTCTGGTCTCAGTACGCTGAGGCCGGCCATCCGGTGCCCCCAAGCGACCAGCTGAAGCAGCTGGTCGAACTCCACAAGGTAGCTGAGGAGGCCATGAAGGGCCTTATAGTCCGGCTGTGGCCTGGACAGGCCATGCCTGGGAGCTACTTCGGCCTCGTGCGGCGGCTGGTGGATGCGTGCCCCTGGGTGGAGGTGATCAAGCCCTACGCCTGTATTGAAGGTGCTCGTCGGGCCCTTGCCCGTACAAAGGTGCACTGGGGTAGGCTGGATGCGGAGAAGCTTCTCACTGACCCGCCGCCACTGGGCAAGGAGTATCGTACGCCCAAAATGTATTATAAAACTGTCCTGAAGGGAGCCCGCGATATTGCGGATGAATGCCCTAGAGATGTAATTTTTGAGTAAAACTCGCTATGTATTATCCTGTGCGCTGAAAACTTTGTTCATGTGCGCTTTAAGCAATGCTTGTTTAATTTAAAATATTACCTTCTGTGCGGCTGTTTATAAAATCTGAGAGATGGCAAGTCGTTGGCTTCAGCCCCCAAGCCGCAAGTGCTGGGGTGTTCGGGATAACTTGAGCACTCTTGTTCCCATTTTTGGGTCCATCTAGGGAGGCGCTCAACACAACGAAGAAGGCAACCGGACTTATAATGCTTGAACACTCTCACTTAGCCATAGAATTCTATAATTTTAAATTTCGACGAAGCCCCTGGTATTCGGAAGACCGAAATCGGGGCGCTATCCACGCCTTCGTCGGACATTATCCGGAACTTCGCTCGAAGCGGCGTGAGTCTTTAAGGACCCGAAAAGACCTCTCGAACAGCGACCAGTCTCTCGCCTTATCGTGCCGGTCAGTTTTAGCTTTCTCCAGTGAGGCGCTCGCCCGGCTCAACCGGGGCGCAATCGCAGTGGTTCTCCCAGTGCCACCTTAGCCGACGGAACGGAACGTAAGGCACCAAAATGTGGGAGCCGGGCAAACCCAACTATTGACCCAAGACATGATTCAGAGCCGATTCATATAATGCTATAAGTTCGGGGTGCCGCACTTGTGAAAGTGTTCGGACTTATCACACCATAATGTGGGGAACATAAGCCCCTGGTGTATTAGGCTGTACCAAAATATACGGGTGCAAGATGTCATGTAATGAACATATGTATGTAATAACCGGCAAAAAGGTGCTGCGTCATTTATTAAAGGAAGTCTGCTATGAGTGCGGACTGATACAAATAATGCGGTAAGAAAGGGTTTTGGACTAGTTAAACATGTCCCCCTCCAGGGATGGGCTGCGGACTTGGTGTATATAATCAAATTTAATGCTCGTAACTGAGACCACCTGAGTGTTAGTCGCCGCATTCTTTCTTCCCCGGCTGTTGCATCATGAGTTCGGCAGGTTCACCGCCGGACAGGGCCTCTGGCTAACGGAGTCCTGTGTATACAAAGAAAGAAAATAGTAAATAAGAAAGAGTGGCACACTTGCGAGCCCCTGGTGTGGTCGAGCCACACTCTGGGTCTATTGTGGTCGTGCCCCTTCCCCTACGCCCATGGTATCTCCAAAGCGTAATGATGTACGCGGAGGGTTGCTCTTGCGATCGTGCGAGGACAGAGGTTAGGGACGCATTGCTACGTGTGCTCTGATCGTGCCAGGTGGTCTTGGTTGGTGTTGCTTCGGGCGCGTTTGGCTGTATCCGGTCGTTTAACGGCCGAACTCGAAAATTGCCTTAAAAGGCTGCTCTGTACTTCTGCCGCGAGAGTCGCTGTATGTTCCTCTGTTCGGAGGGAGCGTTCCGTATTTCCGTTGACCGTGATGATTCCACGAGGGCCTGGCATCTTGAGCTTGAGGTATGCATAATGCGGCACCGCGTTGAACTTTGCAAACGCGGTTCGCCCGAGCAGAGCGTGATAGCCGCTGCGAAATGGGACTATGTCGAAGATTAACTCCTCGCTCCGGAAATTATCCGGGGATCCGAAGACCACTTCCAGTGTGACTGAGCCTATACAATTGGCTTCCACACCTGGTATGACACCTTTAAAGGTTGTCTTTGTAGGTTTAATCCTTGAGGGGTCTATGCCCATCTTGCGCACTGTATCCTGATAAAGCAGGTTCAGGCTACTGCCGCCGTCCATCGGGACTCTCGTGAGGTGAAATCCATCGACGATTGGGTCTAAAACCAATGCGGCGAATCCGCCATGGCGTATGCTAGTCAGATGGTCTCTTCGATCGAAAGTGATCGGACAAGAGGACCATGGATTGAACTTCGGGGCGACTGGCTCCATCGCATATACGTCCCTTAGTGCACGCTTCCGCTCCCTCTTGGGTATATGGGTTGCGTAAATCATGTTCACCGTCCGCACTTGTGGGGGGAAACGCTTCTGTCCTCTATTGTTTGGCGGTCGGGTCTCTTCCTCGTCGTCGCTGTTTAGCCCCTTTTCATTGTTTTCGGCAATTAACTTGCCTGCCTGCTTGAACACCCAGCAATCTCTTATGGTGTGATTAGCTGGCTTTTCAGGTGTGCCATGTATCTGGCATAAGCGGTCGAGTATTCGGTCCAAATTGGACGGACCCGGAGTGGTTCTTTTGAATGGCTTCTTCCGCTGACCGGGTTTAGAGCCTCGGAATCCGGCGTTGACTGCCGTATCCTCCTTGTCGTCGCCGTTAATGCGGCGTTTATTTTTGCTTCGACGCGACCTACCATTGTGGTCCTTAGTATCCGGACTGCCAGAATTTTTACTGAGGTTGTTGCTGCGAGCTAGCCAGCTATCCTCTCCTGCGCAAAAGCGGGTCATTAATGATGTGAGGGCTGCCATGGATTTCGGCTTTTCCTGTCCCAGGTGCCAGGCTAGCCACTCGTCGCGGATGTTATGTTTGAAGGCTGCGAGGGCCTCTGCATCCGGACAATCGACGATTTGGTTTTTCTTTGTCAAGAACCGTGTCCAGAATTGTCTGGGCGATTCGTCTGGCTGCTGAATTATGTGTCTTAGGTCATCGGCGTCTGGTGGCCGCACATACGTGCCCTGGAAGTTGTCGAGGAATGCGGCTTCCAGGTCTTCCCAACACCCAATTGACTCTGCGGGCAAGCTGTTAAGCCAATGCCGAGCTGGTCCTTTAAGCTTGAGTGGGAGATACTTGATGGCATGGAGATCGTCGCCGCGGGCCATATGGATGTGAAGGAGATAATCTTCGATCCAAACCGCGGGGTCTGTTGTGCCGTCATAGGATTCGATGTTTACGGGTTTAAACCCTTCAGGGATTTGATGATCCATTACTTCGTCAGTGAAGCATAGCGGGTGTGCGGCGCCTCTATATTGAGCAATATCACGACGTAGCTCGAGAGAGCGTTGTCTGCTGTGTTCGGCCTAACCAGAGTGATTGTATCTGGCGCGACGGTATTCGTCGTGGGTCGTGGGGCGCCCTCATGATCCGTAGATGGATCTGGATTGCCTTGCTTTGTCCTCCAATATATCTCGCAAGTCTGGTGCGTTCCCTCTTGGCTTCGCACTTTTGGAGCGATGCCGGGGTACGGTCTTGGTGGAGGGCCTGGATGCCTCTCTGTCGCGACCACGGGGTGGTCGGTCTGCCGTATCGTGCGCTGGTGATGAAGGTATGTATGCTTCCTCCTCTAGTCGGGGGAGAAACTTGCGTCTTGGGTGGCTTTTGGAGGGGCATTCGAGTTTATACTCTTCGGCCGCGAGGACCTCGGTCCATCGATTGGCCAGCAGGTCCTGATCAGCTTGAAGCTGCTGCTGCTTTTTCTTTAGGCTATTTGCCGTGGCAATAAGCCTGCGTTTGAAACACTCTTGTTCGACGGGATCCTCGGGCACGACGAATTCGTCGTCGTTGAGGCTTGCCTCGTCTTCGGAGGGAGGTATATAATTATAGTCCTCGACCTCTTTGTCTGCCGCCCTCTCGTGAGGGCTTGCTTCTGCATCCTCCTGCGCTGAGTCTTGCTGGAGGGGATTATCTTCGGCACTTTCTGGGGTATTATTATCTCCTATGCCAGAATCTCCATTCTTGTTGTGGCGGGATTTAGAGCGGCGCCGCTGACGCCAGCGCTTGGGCTGTTTCTTTAAGGAATCTGCCTCCGCTGCTTCTTCGCCGTCCCCATCTTTTGGTGTGTCCACCATGTATATGTCGTATGATGAGGTGGTCTTCCAGTGCCCTGTAGGCGCTGGTTCCTCTCCGTCTCCGGCATCGTCGTCCATAGCGTCGATGTCTTCGGAGTCGTAGTCTAGCATGTCGGTTAGATCATCGACAGTGGCTACAAAGTGGGTGGTGGGTGGGCTCTGAATTTCTTCGTCGTCCGTATCCCAACCATCCTGGACATAATCCGGCCAGGACTCTCCGGATAGCGAGAGATGCTTTAGCGAATTTAGGATGTCGCCAAAGGGCGAGTGTTGGAAGATGTCCGTGGCGGTGAATTCCATAACCGGCGCCCAATTGGATCCGATTGGCAGGGGCGTGGGAGGTCCGGAGTCCGGCAAGGAGTCCGGTACCTCGGAGTCACGAGCTTCGCGAGGGACAAGGTTAGTGTTCGGCTCCATCGCCGTGGAAGTTGGAGCCCCCGAGGCGGTGTCCAACCACCGGTCCTCGATCTAGGCGATCGGCCCCGGTCTAAGGGCCGGAGCGGATTCTTGTAATAGTGCCGTGGAAGGGTAGAGCTAGATCATGCCCATCGTAATAGTGCGGCCCGCTTGGCTGTGGTTCGAGTCCGTCGAAGATCAAGTCCCCGCGGACGTTGGCCGTGAAGTTTAGGCTTCCGAATCTGACCTGACGGCCAGGGGCGTAGCTTTCGATCTACTCCAGATGGCCAAGTGAATTAACCCGCAGTGCGAAGCCGCCGAATACGAAGATCTGTTCGGGGAGAAAAGTCTCACCCTGGACAGCGTTGTTGATTGAAGAAGCCATCGAGCCTATCGGTGACGACACAGAGGAACTCTCAATGAAAGCACCAATGTCGGTGTCAAAACCGGCGGATCTCGGGTAGGGGGTCCCGAACTGTGCGTCTAGGCGGATGGTAACAGGAGACAAGGGACACGATGTTTTACCCAGGTTCGGGCCCTCTTGATGGAGGTAAAACCCTACGTCCTGCTTGATTAATATTGATGATATGGGTAGTACAAGAGTGGATCTACCACAAGATCAAGGAGGCTAAACCCTAAAGCTAGCCGATGGTATGATTGTTGTAATGTATGTTATGTCCTACGGACTAAAGCCCTCCGGTTTATATAGACACCGGAGAAGGCTAGGGTTACACAGAGTCGGTTACAATGGTAGGAGATCAACATATCCATATCGCCAAGCTTGCCTTCCACGCCAAGGAAAGTCCCATCCGAACACGGGACGGAGTCTTCAATCTTATATCTTCGTAGTCTTGGAGTCCGGCGGACGATGATAGTCCGGCTGTCTGGACACCCCCTAGTCTAGGACTCCCTCACCATCCTTCTTATCCGTCAAGTACTTGGGGCAGTTCCACCTCCAGTGACCATTTCCTTTGCAATAGAAGCACTTAGTTTCAGGCTTGGGTCCATCTTTGGGCTTCTTCATGGGAGCAGCAACTTGCTTGCCATTCTTCTTGAAGTTCCCTTTATTTCCCTTGCCCTTTTTCTTGAAACTAGTGATCTTATTAACCATCAACACTTGATGCTCTTTCTTTGATTTTAACCTCCGCTGATTTCAGCATCGCGAAGAGCTTGGAAACTGTTTTAGTCATTCATTGCATATTATAGTTCATCATGAAGATCTAGTAGCTTGGTGATAGTGACTGGAGAACTATGTCAATCACTATCTTATCTGGAAGATTAACTCCCACTTGATTCAAGCGATTGTAGTACCCAGACATTCTGGGCACATGCTCACTGGCTGAGCTATTCTCCTCCATCTTGTAGGCAAAGTACTTGTCAGAGGTCTCATACCTCTCGACATGTGCATGAGTCTGAAATACCAATTTCAGCTCTTGGAACATCTCATATGCTCCGTGGCATTCAAAACGGTTTTTGAAGTCCCGGTTGTAAGCCGTAAAGCATGACGCACTAAACTATTAAGTAGTCATCATATCGAGCTTGCCAATCGTTCATAACGTCTACATCTGCTCCTATAATAGGTCTGTCACCTAGTGGTGCATCAAGGACATAATTTTTCTATGCAACAATGAGGATAATCCTCGGATCATGGACCCTGTCCCGTTATCGTTACCATCATCTTTCAACTTAGATTTTTCTCTAGGAACATATCAAAAAATAGGGGAGCTATATCGCTGGCTATTGATCTATCACATAGATATGCAAAAACTATTAAGACTATGTTCATGATAAGTTAAGTTCAATTAATCAAATTACTAATGAACTCCCACTTAAGTTAACATCCCTCAAGTTATCTAAATGATGCATAATCCAAATCAAATAACCCATGTCAGATCATCATGTGAGATGGGGTAGTCATCAATGGTGAACACCTCTATGTTGATCATATCTACTATATGACTCACGTTCGACCTTTCGGTCTCTAGTGTTCCGAGACCATCCTTGTACATGCTAGGCTCGTCAAGTTTAACCCAAGTATTCCGCGTGTGTAAATGTGGCTTACACACATTGTATGTGAACATAGAGTCTATCACACCCGATCATCACGAGGTGCTTCGAAATGACGAATTTTAGCAACAGTGCATATTCGGGGAGAACACTTTTATCTTGAAATTTAGTGAAGGGATCATCTTATAATGCTACTGTCGTTCTAAGCAAAATAAGATGCATAAAGGATAAACATCACATGCAATCAAAATATGTGACATGATATGGACATCATCATCTTGTGCTTTTGGTCTCCATATCCAAAGCATCGTCATGATCTCCATCGTCACCGGCTCGACACCTTGATCTCCATCGTTGCGTCGGGGTCGTCTCACCAACTATTGCTTCTACAACTATTGCTAACGCATAGTGATAAAGTAAAGCAATTACATGGCACTTGCATTTCATACAACAATTAAGAGACAGCCCTAAGGCTCCTGCCGGTTGTTGATATTACAAAACATGATCATCTCATACAACAACGTATATCACATCACGCCTTGACCATAGCACATCACAACATGCCCTGCAAAAACAAGTTAGACGTCCTCTACTTTGTTGTTGCAAGTTTTACGTGGCTGCTACGGGCTTCTAGCAAGAACCGTTCTTACCTACGGCAAAAACCACAATGGTGATTTATCAAGTTTGCTATTTTAACCTTCTTCGAGGACCGGCCATAGTCAAACTCGATTCAACTAAAGTAGGAGAAACAGACACCCGCCAGCCACCTTTATGCAAAACAAGTTGCATGTCAGTCGGTGGAATCGGTCTCATGTACGTGGACATGTAAGGTTGGTCCAGACCGCTTCATCCCACAATACCGCTGAATCAAAACAAGATGTTGGTGGTAAGCAGTATGACTATCACCACCCACAACTCTTTGTGTTCTACTCGTGCATATCATCTACGCATAGACCTGGCTCGGATGCCACTGTTGGGGAACATTGCATGGAAAATAAAACAAAAAATCTACACACACGTAAGATCTTTCCATGGAGATGCATAGCAACAAGAGGGGAGAGTGTGTCTACGTATCCTTATAGACCGTAAGCGGAAGTGTTTAGTAACGCGGTTGATGTAGTCAAACTTTTGCACAATCCAATCGATCAAGTACCGAACATACATCACCTCCGCGTTCAATACACGTTCAGCTTGGTGACATTCTCGCCTTTTTGATCCAGCAAGATGGGCGGAGTAGTAGATGAGTTCCGGCAGCACGACGGCGTGGTGACGGTGGTGATGCAATTATCTTTGTAGGGCTTCACCGAGCACTACGAAAATATGACTGAGGACGAATTAGAGGGAGAGGGGCGCCGCACACGGCTAGGGAATCGTGGTGTGTGTTTCCCCTATCCCTCCTCTCATATATATAGGTGGAGGGGGAGGGGAGGCAGCCCCTAGGGTGCCCAAGTTGTCGACTGCTTCCCTAGGGCGCCTGACCTGGTCGAATCCCCCTTCCATATTTGTGCATGGGGGGGGAGGGGGCTGGCTGCCTTTGGGGCGCCTCCCCCTTCCTTACCTCCCTCTTTGGTGCGTGGGCAAGGGGTGGAGGGGCGCACCAGCCCCCTTGTGGGCTGGTGTGCTTCCCCCCTTTGGCCCATAAGGCCCACCGCTTGCCGGTGGCCTCCCGGAACCCCTTCCGGCACTCCGATATAATATGTGGTACTTCCGAAACCTTTTCGGTGACCAAATACTATCGTCCTATATATCAATATTTACCCCCGGACCATTCCGGAGCTCCTTGTCATGTCCGTGATCTCATCCAGGACTCCGAATAGCATTCAGTCATCAACTCACATAACTCATACAATACTATATCATCAATGAACGTTAAGTGTGCTGACCCTAGGGTTCCAGAATTATGAAGACATGACCGAGACACCTCTCAAGTCAATAACCAATAGCAGAACCTGGATGCCCATATTGGTTTCTACATATTCTACGAAGATCTTTATCGGTCGAACTGTAATGACAACATACGTAATTCCCTTTGTCTGCGGGTATGTTACTTGCCCAAGATTCGATTATCGGTATCTCTATACCTAGTTCAATCTCCACTACTAGGAAAAGGCCTACTAATGGCGCACCAGTTTTGCCTACTAATGGCGCACTACTGGTGCGCCATTAGTATCACACCACTAGTATTTTTTACTAATGGCGCACCATTGGTGCGCCATTATTATCTGGTATACTAATGGCGCACCATGCAGTGCGCCATTAGTATTGCCCACAGTGCGCCACTAGTGTCTGCTATACTAATGGCGCACCACATGGTAGTGCGCCATTAGTAACAATTTTTTTAATTATTTTTTTTGTTTTTTCTTAATCTCATGTCACTATTTCACATATGAGATATCCAACACATATATATACAACAAGCATCCATATAACAATCATATCCAACACACAAGTTTCATCATATATACATACATAGCCAACACATAGTTCCATCGTTACATATTACAAAAGTTTCACATTGTTCATCCAACACCGTTATCCATCAATTCACAAATGTTTCACATTGATACAAAATAAAAACACAAATGGAAAAGAAGCACTCCATCCATGCAAGCTTCCGTGAATTAAATCAAATCTGCAAAATGATAAACAAGAAGTTAGAAGAAGAAGAAGAAGAGGAGGAGAAGAAGAAGAAGACTAGAAGAATACTAGAAGAAGAAGAACACTAGAAGAAGAATAAGAAGAAGAATAAGAAGAATAAGAAGAAGACTATAAGCTTATTATGTAAACTTGATCATTTTGTGCTAACATAAGTAATTTTGGAGCTAAACTATAGGAAACTAAGCATATAAGCTCTCTAAGTTAGCATATTAGAGCCAACTTTGGTAAAATGAAGCTAACCTACGTCATTTTGGAAAAGAAGAAGAATAAGAAGAAGACTATAAGCTTATTATGTAAACTTGATCATTTTGTTCTAACATAAGTTATTTTGGAGCTAACCTATAGGAAACTAAGCATATAAGCTCTAAGTTAGCATATTAGAGCCAACTTAGGTAAAATGAAGATAACCTATGTCATTTTGGAAAAGAAGAAGAATAAGAAGAAGACTATAAGATTATTATGTAAACTTGATCATTTTGTGCTAACATAAGTTATTTTGGAGCTAACCTTTAGAAAACTAAGCATATAAGCTCTAAGTTAGCATATTAGAGCCAACTTAGGTAAAATGAAGCTAACCTATGTCATTTTGGAAAAGAAGAAGAATAAGAAGAAGACTATAAGCTTATTATGTAAACTTGATCATTTTGTGCTAACATAAGTTATTTTGGAGCTAACCTATAGGAAACTAAGCATATAAGCTCTAAGTTAGCATATTAGAGCCATCTTAGGTAAAATGAAGCTAACCTATAGGAAACTAAGCATATTAGAGATAACATAGGTAACTAAGTATATATATATATATATATCATTTTGGAGATCTGACATACCTGACATAGTTCAGTTCTCACTCTTCTTCTCCTTCTCCTTCCTCGGCCTGATGCGCCAAGAGCGGCGAGGCGGTGGAGGCAGTGGGATGTAGTCTTCTACCACAATTGGCATGGTCATGTCGCCCAGCTGTGGGATCACCGGTGCCACCACCGGTGCGTGGTCATTGTCAGGCACCACCACCATCGCGAGGCCACCTTCAGGCAGGACGGGCATGACCATCGCTAGGTCATCCTCAGCCACCTCCATCTCTTGCCCATGGTCAGCCACCACCATCTCTTGCCCATGGTCAGCCACCACCATCTCTTGCCCTTGGTCAGCCACCACCAGCGCTAGGTCATCCTCAGCCACCTCCATCTCTTGCCCATGGTCAGCCACCACCATCTCTTGCCCATGGTCAGCCACCACCATCTCTTGCCCTTGGTCAGCCACCACCAGCGCTAGGTCATCCTGCCGCTCCTCATCCCCACTCTACTCCTCTTCTCCCGCACTCCAGTCCAGATCATCCTTCTTGTTGTCTATGCTGCTGCCAGAATCACTGCTGCTTTCGCTAAAGCCAGAATCGGTGTTGCTTTTGCTACAGCCATAGTCACTGCTGCTTTGGTTGTAGCCAGTGTCGCTGCTGCTGCTCCCATTACCTGTCCAAATGCAACAATGACCGTTAACAATCGATGTGAGACAAAGCCAAATGTAGAGGAATAAGAAGAGGCAGAACATACTGGCATCATCATCGTCAGCGTAGCGCATGCGACACATAGTCGCATTGAACACCTTCACGATGAGCATGGTGGCGTCGTCGTCGTACCTGAAGAGAAGGAAGTACCCCAGCCGCAGGTCGTAGGCACGGTAGAACTTCTCCCACCCACGATACAAGTACATGTGGCCCTCCTTGATCACCAACTCCACATCCCACTGCCTGCGTAACCCGCTGCCGGCCTGTCGCAGCTTCACATTATTTGGCGGATCTTCACCCAGCATGTTCATAAAACTGTCAGGCAGCCTCTGCAGTTTGGGACAATGAGTGATGTAGCAAACAACAGATATCATAATGAGATGGGTGAAGGGGAGATCTCTCGTTTTATATACCTGTGTCATGGATGATACTGAAGTCCCAAGTATGATACTGAAGAACTCGGAAGCATCCAACTCGTACTGCGGTGTGGCAGAGCGGCGGTGGCTGCTTCCCCCCATCTCTGATAAGCAGCAGAAGAGACCAATTAGTACCCTTACAACATATCATAAAACATGCATTAGTCGCAAGTACCCCATATGTCCTATTTTTATCAAAGTCATGCTAAAATTCAGGGAAAATTTCAGCATGACCTTTGCTGAAAATAGGACATATGGAGTACCCGAATTTGCCGGAACGGAAGTTAATCGACATTCCGGCAAACTCAAGGGCCTCTCGGGGTACCTGCAAATTCATCACGACACAATGGTCGGAGACAAAACCCAGCAACTTTACAAGTCTTTCAATGCTGATTTGTTTGCATTGTTTTAGGAGTATAAACTGAGTATGCAAACTGGATATACACTGAATTTAAATAAATTTACAGAAAAATACCATGTGCTTGTGGGTGTGGTGTCCTATTTGCAGAAAAATACCATGTGTAAGTGGAGTGCAGTGTTCTGCAGAAGCAGATGTTCAGTTGGGTTTCTGCTACTGAAACTTGCCAATTGCAAAGAGTATTGCTGTTGTAAAACTACTGTAAATCTACTCCTCTATACAAATCTTAAAAGCAGGTCTACTTCACCTAAAATTCACCTAAGAGCTACTGCAAGAAGGTCTACTTGCTTTTGGTGTGTTCTTGCACAACCTGTTTCTCTACAATGCCACATAAGCATGTGTGCTAAACCTCTGTCTAACAAGTATTGAGGCAAACAAATATTGCTCCCAACTGAACATTTTCAATTAACTGTAGCAACAAGTATTCGAACACTATGCTCAAAAAGTTCAGTTAACAGTATTTACTGCAACTCATTGAAACAAAAGGGCAGATAATCCTTTTAACCATTATGTGAGTTTTGAATGAGCTGGTTACTTGGCTACTTTCGTTTACAGATAGTCTGCACTTGCATACTTATTGTTCTAGCGGAGCCTAGTTATAGTAGAAACATGGAAATAAGCACATGTGACATAGCCTCTTAAACCAGCATCTTCCTCTTGCTGTCCATCTACAGCAGAAAATTGAAACGAAAGAAGAAGAAAAATAACTTCTAAGATGTCATGCACAAAACTGAACTAATGTTGTCCTCCGAACTGCAGCTAACCAATCAGAAGGAAGCATGCCATACAAGGCATGCACACGAGCCATCACATACACACAAATCACACACGAGCATCACTTGAGATCAGCATGCACACAATCAGCGAATCTACTGCCCAAACAGATCGAAGAGCTAGGGTTACAGTACCTGGGGAGGAATCAGCAACGGAGAAGAGAGGGGCGCTGCTGGTCGCCGGCCTGCCGCTCGTCCCTGACCTCCTTCGCGCTGCAGCTCGGAGAGGAAAAATCAGATCAGGGTGGAGAGAGGGGGAGGGGAACCAGAGCAGGGAGAGAGGGCATCCAACGGCGCCGCCATCAGCGACCCATGGGGACGCCCGAGAGAGAGGGGGCGAGGGAGAGGAGAGGGGCAGCACTTCGACGCGCCGCCGGCCGAGGCTCCAACTCTCCGGTGGCTCCGAGGGTTAGGGAGGGAGGCGAGGGAGGCGGCGCTCGCGGGGGAGGAGGGGCTCGGGGGGAGGCGGCGCTTGAGGGGGAGGAAGGGGAGAGGGAGGTGGCGGGGGCACGTGGGCGGCTGCGGCGGACGAAGGCGGCGGACGACGGGGGCACGTGGGCGGCAGCGGCAGCGGCGTACGGTTGGGGTCGATCGAGTGGGGAAACCTGGTACTAAGAAAAAAATTAGTAACCCTGGTAAAAAGATAAAAAAAAGTATATATTCTAATGGCGCATCGTGGCATAGTGCGCCATTACTAGTTTAAACTAGTAATGGCGCACTGTGCCACGGTGCGCCATTAGTAGTTTTGCAAAAAAAAAATAAACAACAGTAGTGGCGCACCATGTTCCTGGTGCGCCATTAGTGTCTTCCACACTAATGGCGCACCAGAACATGGTGTGCCATTAGTATATACTAATGGCGCACCACATGACAGGTGCGCCATTAGTGTCAATCCTATCTGTAGCCCTTTTCCTAGTAGTGCTCGTTACTGGCAAGTCTCTTTACTCGTTCCGTAATACATCATCTCGTAACTAACTTCTTAGTCACTTTGCTTGCAAGCTTCTTATGATGTGTATTACCGAGAGGGAGTTGCATGATCTCATGGTGAAGGAATATGTTTTTTATATTAAGAAAGCAGTAGCGATAAACTGAACGATCATATGCTAAGATAACGGGTTGGTCTTGTCCAGCACACCATTCTCCTAATGATGTGATGTCGTTATCCAATGACAACTCATTTCTATGGTTAGGAAACTTTAACCATCTTTTGATGAACGAGCTAGTCTAGGAGAGGCTCACTAGGGACACGATATTCGTTTATTATCCACACATGTATTTAAGTTTTCGGTCAATACAATTCTAGCATGAATAATAAACCTTTATCATGATTAAGGAAATATAATAATAACCATTTTATTATTTCCTCTAGGGCATATTGCCATCACTTTCCACACTTCCGTGAGACCGGTCGAAACCACTCAGAAATTCCGAGATGAAATCGATAGGCAACAGAAGGTTGGCACATGCACTTCGGTGGGACCGAATGTGATCTCAACAAGGACGAGTGATTAGGACATCAATACCATTGTTACACCCATAGCCCCTGCTGCTAGACATACTGGACCAATTACTAGAGCTCGTGCACGCCAATTAAATTACCAGGTACTTTCGTTTCTTGGTAGTGATTCTAATGTTCATGAGAATATGATGCTACCTAAATTGGATACATTTGCCATGCTTACAAATGAAAGGCCTAGCTTGGACAAGAAGGATGAACATTGGTTAAGCATGGAGATGATGGCATGCATAAGGGGAACAAGAACGCAGTTAAAAGTGATGATTTTAGGACTTTGAAGCCACCATAATGAGTGCATGAAGGCTTGTACGAAATATACAAGATGTCACTTCATAAATTTCATCCATTGGCTATTATAGATGTTGTGTCACCTTATTATTGGGCTAGACCCATGTAATTTCAAAATACTTCGGTATACACTACTGCGGGATGCTGCTAACGCGACACTACGATCAGAGACCCTTCGACGAAATTCTGTGCGATGCCATAATCGAAAACGGTGGTGTAAAAAACTGTCAAAAAAGGTGTGAAACATTTGCGATGGAGGATGCATCAAACACGGTTCAGATTTTAGTTGCGTGTGCGATGCAGGGCATACGGTTCAGTCCACTTAACTCTTTGCGATGAGGAGGAACAAAAGAAATGGGCAACCATATGAAGGTGTGTGCGATATACAGCATACGGTTCACTTGAATGAACTGTTTGTGATTAGGCAACACAAAAGAAATGGTCAGCCAGATTCAAGGTGTGTGCGATATACGGCATGCGGTTCACACAGATGAACTGTTTGTGTTGAGACAAGAGAACAAAAACGGTTCAATATAACAAGATGTGTGTGATACGCGGCAAACAGGTCTGTAATCAAAAATGTGTGCGAGACCAATAATAACACAGATGGTTGCTGCTTATAAGACGTGTGTGTTGTGCGATGGGATTGCATACATAACAACAACATTATATACACACTTATAAGGACATGGTTGCATAACTAAATTAAACATCAAGTTACATAGGTTGCTACTACAACCATGGCATTGCACACACCAAAGTAAACTATTACATGCATAATTACATAGGTGGCTACTACACACATGACATTTGCAGACACCAATAAAGTAAACTATATATTACATGCATGATTAACTAGCATAAACGATCATCTGATCATCATTTACTTCTTGTGACGCTTGCTCTACTTGTGGCTCGACCCGGGCTCATCGATTCGGGTAACGAGGCACTTCCTCATGTCAACGATCTGCATGTGCATCTCGTAGCATGTGTACACGCTCTTGGCCACGAACCTAAGGTGAGTTTCATCCAGTTGCCGCATCCAGGCCTTGTGCCAGGATACCGAACTTGTTCTCTGGGGCATCCTGCTTCACCTTTTCATAGTAGGGGTCGATGATGGCCGAGGCGAGTTCGACCAGGGAGTCCTTCTTCGTGCTGCCCCAGACCCTGTAGTGGTCACAGATTTGGACAAGGTTCTTGCAGGCCAAGCCCGTAACACTGAGCGCTTTTACATCGTCTTTGGTTTCCACTGTGGCGAACTTGTAGTCGGTGCTGTTGACAACCGTGTTGAAACGGTCGCAAGGCTCTGTGGCCATGCAGTAGTGGTAGATGAGGACATGATGGCGCACACATAACTGGGCGACGGCAACCTTTTGATCGATGGCGGGACGACCGACGGTGTACTGGTGGTCGATGCCGACCACCTTGTACTTGTCTCGAGCAAGCAACTGCTCAACGCTGTTGATATAGTCGTCCACCACGGCTGGGTCGATGGTGTACACCACCGAGAGATCAGTCTCCCTCACGTGGGTCTCCACTCTATGCTCTCCTAACTCCATTGGAGAGCCGCTAGACATCCCCTCTCTATGTGTCGTCGTGGGTGTGCTTTTTGTGTTGTGGGGCGCGATCGAAAGGTTGAAGAGACTGTTGAGGAACGTAGTAATTTCAAAAAAATTCCTACGCACACGCAATATCATGGTGATGCATAGCAACGAGAGGGGAGAGTATTGTCTACATACCCTCATAGACCGAAAGCGGAAGCGTTAGCACAACGTGGTTGATGTAGTCGTACGTCTTCACGACCTGACCGATCAAGCACCGAAAGCACGGCACCTCCGAGTTCTTGCACACATTCAGCTCGATGACGTCCCTCGAACTCTGATCCAGCCGAGTGTCGAGGGAGAGTTCCGTCAGCACGACGGTGTGGTGACGATGATGATGTTCTATCGACGCAAGGCTTCGCCTAAGCACCGCTACAATATTATCAAGTTGGAATATAGTGGAGGGGGCACCGCACACGGCTAATAGATCTCAAGGATCAATTGTTGTTGTGTCTAGAGGTGCCCCCCTGCCCCAGTATATAATTGAGCAAGGGGGAGGGGGCGCGCCAGTAGGAGTCCTACTCCCACCGGGAGTAGGACTCCCTCCTTTCCTTGTCCAAGTAGGAGAGGGGTAAGGAAGGGAGAGAGGGGAGGAAGGAAAGGGGGCGCCGCCCCCCTCCTTGTCCGATTCGGACTAGAGGGGGAGGGGGCGCGGCCTGCTCTAGCCGCCCCACCTCTTCTCCACTTTGGGCCCATGAGGCCCATTAACCCCCCGGGGGGTTCCGGTAACCCCCCCGGTAACCCCCCCGGTACTCCGGTATATATCCGATAACCCCCGGAACCATTCCGGTGTTCGAATATAGTCGTCCAATATATCAATCTTCATGTCTCGACCATTTCAAGTCTCCTCGTCATGTTCGTGATCACATCCGGGACTCTGAACTATCTTCGGTACATCAAAACAGATGAACGCATAATATAACTGTCATCTAACTTTAAGCATGCGGACCCTACGGGTTCGAGAACTATGTAGACATGACCGGGACACGTCTCCGGTCAATAACCAATAGCGGAACCTGGATGCTCATATTGGCTCCTACATATTCTACGAAGATCTTTATCGGTCAAACCGCATAACAACATACGTTGTTCCCTTTGCCATCGTTTTGTTACTTGCCCGAGATTCGATCGTCGGTATCTTAATACCTAGTTCAATCTTGTTACCAGCAAGTCTCTTTACTCATTATGCAATGCATCATTCCATAACTAACTCATTAGCTACATTTCTTTCAAGGCTTATAGTGATGTGCATTACCGAGAGGGCCCAGAGATACCTTTCCGACAATCAGAGTGACAAAACCTAATCTCGAAATACGCCAACTCAACATGTACCTTTGGAGACACCTGTAGAGCTCCTTTATAATCACCCAGTTATGTTGTGACGTTTGGTAGCACACAAAGTGTTCCTCCGTTAAACGGGAGTTGCATAATATCATAGTTGTAGGAACATGTATAAGTCATGAAGAAAGCAATAGCAACATACTAAACGATCAAGTGCTAAGCTAACGGTATGGGTCAAGTCAATCACATAATTCTCCTAATGATATGATCCCGTTATTCAAATGACAACTCATGTCTATGGTTTAGGAAACACAACCATCTTTGATTAACGAGCAAGTCAAGTAGAGGCATACTAGTGACATTATGTTTGTCTATGTATTCACACATGTATTATGTTTCCGATTAATAGAATTCTAGCATGAATAATAAACATTTATCATGATATAAAGAAATAAATAATAACTTTATTATTGCCTCTAGGGCATATTTCCTTCAGTCTCCCACTTGCTCTAGAGTCAATAATCTAGATTACACAACAATGATTCTAACACCCATGGAGCCTTGGTGCTGATCATGTTTTGCTCGTGGAAGAGGCTTAGTCAACGGGTCTGGAACATTCAGATGGCAAAGGGAACAACGTTTGTTCCCTTTGCCATCGTTTTGTTACTTGCCCGAGATTCGCTGTATCATGACAGTCAGTTTTCGGCTTTCTCTACTAAGGTGCTCTTCCGTCTTGTGATCCTTCTGACTTCGGAAGTGCACAACGGCATCTGCCGCACTCGCCGCTAAGTCCATATAAGGATCCTCCGGACCCCACAGCTGGCCCAGCTGAGCATACTTTGGATCTGTAAACCTTCGGCGCAGCAGAAAAGGCTTGCCAGCCACAATGTCTCCTGCCTGGCGCAGCTCCTCCTTTATAGCCCGCATTGCAGAACGTGCATCCTTGGCTTCGGCGGTGGCCTTCCCCAGGTCTTCTTGCTCCGCTAGGCGCTCCTTTTCAAGAACCTCATTGTGGTCGGTAGCACCTTTTAACTTCACGGCCATTTCGGCCATCTCCTCCCTGCTTCGGCAGTGTGCAGCCCTTTCGGCTTCTAGCTCTTCGGCCGCCCTCGAGGCAGCCGCATCACTCCTTCGGGCTTGCTCCTTGGCTTGAGCAAGTTCTGCCCGAAGGCTCTCCACAGCAGCAGCACCATCTGCATTTAGCACACATGTTGTAAGGAGTGGGCTTCGGCTCCCTTACTAGGTGACCATGGAGAAAAAACCTACCTTGCGACTCGTCAAGTCGTTTATTGACCAGCGCGATGTCCGCATCCGCAACGTCGAGCTGCCGCTTTAGTTCGGCAACTCCATCAGTCCGGCTAGCCACCGAACTATCCGCCACCTGCACAGGAAAGGCGAAAATCAATACCTGGGATGTTGATCCTCGGCACGCTGTCGTTCTCGACACCCTACCGAGTCTCAAGGGCTACTATCTATACAGGGCGCACTTTATGTGTAAAACTGTCAAAGGGCATATCATTTTTACGTACCTCAAATCCCGCCAGCAAACTCCTGACGGCTTCACGCAATCCGCCTTCGGCGGATGAAATTCTTTCAATCACCGTACTCATCAGTGTACGGTGACCTTCTGAGATGGACGCCCTCTCAAGCAGATCCTTCAGCTCCCCCGGCCGCACACAAGTTGGTGCTGAACTATTCGGCCCTGCCGGACTCGGGGATACCCTCCGTGATGACACTTCAGGCTCATCCGCCCTATCCGATGGTGCGGCAGATGGAGGCGTCTCGCTCTCCATCATCTCCGGACGGAGTTCCCCCGAAGATGAGCTCATCTGAGAAGGAAGGACGGAGATCCGAACTACAAGGTAAAAACTTAAGTTATCCTCAGAAGCACAAATAGGGATGTCCCTTATTACGAAACTCCCTTTTTTCTACTTACGGCTTGCTGGAGGGCTGATTCTTTAGGGGAGATTGTGTGGCCGGAGCCTCTCCGGACGTAGGACCCTCTGGTGAAGATCTCTTCCCCCGCTTTGGGGCTTTGGCCTCCGGGTTTTTGGAGGCGGTCCTCTTCTCCCCCTGGAAGGAGGGATTCTCAATCCCCCCTTCCTCAAAGGCCTCGTTGGTGGAGGTGGTAGTTCCTCTGTTCTCCCCTTCACCTTCCTCTGAAGGCGCAACCTCCAGCATCCTGACCAGCACGGGATCCGGCGCGGTCTCTGGGAGGGGGGCCGGACACCGTATCAATTTTGCTTGCGCTATCCACTCCTGTTTAGAGGGCAATTGGTCAAAAAGCGAATCATAGAAAGGCAAACAAACGGTATGTCCAGACACGGAGCTACTTACTTGTGTATCCGGGCGATTGCAGCTTAGGCCGGCATCCTCGGTCAATTCCGGACACGCCGCTCGTGATCCGAAGAACAGTTTGTACATCTCCATGGGTGTTGTACCCATGAAGTGTTGAAGAATTCGTGGTCCCTCCGGATTAAACTCCCACAGCCGGAGAGGGCGGCGTTTGCAGGGCAGGAGACCCCTAATCAGCATGACCTGCATCACCACGACCAGATCGATCTCCCTTGCTTGGAGGTCTCGAATCCGGCCTTGCAGAAGGGGCACGTCCTTTGACGGCCCCCAGTCGAGCCCTTGGCTGACCCATGACATCAGCCGCCGTGGAGGGCCCGAGCGAAAGATGGGTGGCGGCTTCTGCCTGCTGCCCCTGGGAGCGGTTATGTAGAACCACTCCTGCTGCCACAAGCCGAGCTCCTCCTGGAAAGAGCCCTCGGGCCATGGAGCATCGGCCCTTCGGCTTACAACCACCCCGCCGCACTCTGCTTGACGCCCCTCGATCATCTTCGGCTCCACGTCGAAGGTCTTAAGCCACAAGCCGAAGTGAGAGGTAACGCGGAGGAAAGCTTCGCAGACGACAATGAATGAAGAGATGTGGAGGATAGACTCCGGAGCCAAGTCGTGGAAATCCAACCCATAGTAAAACATGAGCCCTCTCACAGAAGGATCCATCAGGAAGCCTAAACCCCGACGGAGGTGGGATACAAACACGACATACTCGCCGGGCTCAGGGGTGGGGATGACTTGCCCTTCGGCGGGCAACCTGTGCGAAACCTCGTAAGTCAGGTACTTGGCCTCTCGTAACTTTAGCACGTCTTCTTCCGTAACGGAGGAGGGCATCCATCGGCCCTGTAGGTCGGAGCCGGACATTATTGAAGGTCCGAAGCACTCGAATCTGGGGCTCTGGGTGTTGGAACTCAGGGCAAGGAGTAGATTCGATTGAGGATTGAAGAAAAGAAACAAGCCTTGGTCCCATTATAAAGAGGGAGAATACCAAGAGCCGTCCCCGTGACCGTTCGGGACTCGCCTCCGATAGAGGAGGCGTGGCAACAGGCACAGTTGGGTTACCCATGTCCGTATTGATGGGAATCCCAGAATAAGGGGAACACGATCTCTGCTTCGACAAGACGTACCAAGGAAACTGCTTCGCTAAACGCGCTGAGGTGGTATAATAAAAAATGATTCAAGTAAAGGCTTGGTAGTGGCGTGACGTCATGCCACAGAATACGTCGGCAGATTGAACTTGTGTACATATTATTCTCTCTACGGTGGAATGTGGAATTTATTTTGCAGAGCCGGACACTATCCTGGTGTTCACAATCTTCTATGAATTATTCGGAGGAGGAACCCGCCTTGCAATGCCGAACAATATGCGTGCCGGACTCATCGTCATTGAAGCCTGGTTCAGGGGCTACTGAGGGAGTCCTGGACTAGGGGGTGTCCGGAAAGCCAGACTATCATCATCAGCCAGACTCCAAGACTATGAAGATACAAGATTGAAGACTTCGTCGCGTGTCCGGATGGGACTTTCCTTGGCGTGGAAGGCAAGCTTGGCGATACGGATATGTAGATCTCCTACCATTGTAACCGACTCTGTGTAACCCTAGCCCTCTCCGGTGTCTATATAAACCAGAGGGTTTTAGTCCGTAGGACACACAACCATTACAACAATCATACCATAGGCTAGCTTCTAGGGTTTAGCCTCCTTGATCTCGTGGTAGATCCACTCTTGTACTACCCATATCATCAATATCAATCAAGCAGGAGTAGGGTTTTACCTCCATCGAGAGGGCCCGAACCTGGGTAAAAACATCGTGTCCCTTGTCTCCTGTTACCATCCGCCTAGACACACAGTTCGGGACCCCCTACCCGAGATCCGCCGGTTTTGACACCGACAGTGCCGCAGGGCAACCTCTCGGAGTTCTTACCGGACTCCGCACCGGAGCCTTCAGTGGTTCCGGAGTTCGGCGGGCGACCCCTTCGTAAGAAGGGAAAGATTGTGACGCCAGCGGCCTCCGTCCAACCGGAGGCGCCGGATAATTTGCTGGAAGCGCTCAACGGCGCCTCCATCAAAGAGGAACACCGCACTGTCATGAGTGCGGTGATTCAGAAGGTTCAGCTCGCCAAAAGCGGGCTGACCGAAGCCTGCAGCAGCCTTCTAACAGGCTTTGAGGTAAGAATTTTAATATATGTAAAATAGTACCGCATAGACAGTAGCCCCTGATGCTCGGTTCGGTGTTCGGAAAGAAAAGCCGGACTGAGGATCTAAAAAGATATACGCAGGAGTCTTAAAAAATATGTCAATATGGGAATGCAGGCTGCGCTGCTGACCTCTGCCGCACTGACTGCGGAGGTCAATGCTTTGAAGCAAAGTCTCGAGCGGTCCGAGAGCGAGCTCGGCCATGCCAAGAAGCAGCTCGAGGACAAAGAAGGTGAGTAACACCGTATTAAAGTTTACCTTATAGAAAAGGATTTGGTTGCAAGAGAAATGACAAGGATAACGCGGGTACTCCAGGGGCTACGAACGAGGTGGCGGCCCTGAATGATGCGGTGTCCGCTGCCGAACGCAATGCGGCCGCAGAACGCACCGGGCGGGAGAAGCAGGAGGCGTGGGTTGCGGAGGTACAGCAAGAGCTCCAAGCTCTCGTGGTAAAACACGAGAACTTGGAGCGTGACTCGAAGACTCGAGAGTCCGAGCTTGCGTCGGCTCTTGAGAGTGCCAAAGCCGCTAAGGCCGAAGCCCACAAGGCCCTCCAGGAAATCGAGGCATTGAAGAAGATAGCAGCGGGTAAGGCATTCTTCATGCAAAGCAAGCATGTAAAAGTGAATTACCTGTTACTTACCCGAATTCGGAGCTCTCCAGGAGCGTTCACAGATCTGCCCCGCAGCGTGTCCGATGCTGCCGCTTTCTACAGAGCTGAGGAGGGGAGCTCGACGGAGAAGGTGTTCTGGTCTCAGTAGCGACCAGCTGAAGCAGCTGGTCGAGCTCCACAAGGTGGCCGAACAGGCCATGAAGGGCCTTATAGTTCGAGTATGGCCCAAAGAGGCTATGCCTGGGAGCTACTTCGGCCTGGTGTGGCGGCTGGTGGATGCGTGTCCCTGGATTGAAGTCATCAAGCACTCCGCGTGCATTGAAGGTGCCCGTCGGGCCCTTGCCCGTGCTAAAGTGCACCGGGGCAGGATGGACGCTGAGAAGCTTGTGACGGACGCGCCACCGGCGGGCAAGGAGTATCGCACACCCGAGATGTATTATAAGGGTGTCCTGAAGGGTGCCCGCTTTATTGCGGGTGAGTGCTCCAAAGATGTAATATTTGAGTAGACTCGCATTTTGTTATCATGTGTGCTGAAAACTTTGTTCATATGCGCTAAGCAACGCTTGTTAATTTAAAATATTACCTTCTGTGCGGCCGTTTATCAAATCTGAGAGATGGCAAGTCGTCAGCTTCAGCCCCCATGCCACTAGTGCTGGGGTGTTCGGGATAAACTTGAGCGCTCTTGTTCCCCTTTTTGGGTCCATCTAGGGAGGTGCTCAACACAACGAACAAGGCAACCAGACTTATAGTGCTTGAACACTCTCACTTAGCCATAGAATTCTATAATTTTAAATTTCGGCGAAGCCCCTAGTGTTCGGAAGACCGAATTCGGGGCGCTATCCACGCCTGGGCCGGACATAGCCGGTTCCTCGCTCTAAGCGGCATAAATCTTTAGGGACTCGAAAAAACCTCTCGAACAGCGACCATCTCTCGCCTCATCATGACGGTCAGTTTTAGCTTTCTCCACTGAGGTGCTCGCCCAGCTCAACTGGGGCACAATCGCAGTGGTTCTCCCAGCGCTACCTTAGCCCATATAACGGAACGTAAGGTACCAAAACATGGGAGCCGGGCAAACCCAACTATTGACCCAAGACATGATTCGGAGCCGATGCATATAATGCTATAAGTTCGGGGTGCTGCACTTCTGAAAGTGTTCGGACTTATCACACCATAATATGGGGAACTTAAGCCCCTGGTGTATTTAGCCGTACCAAAGTGTACGGATGCAACATGTCATAAATGAACATATGTATAAAAAAGGAATGCAATTATAGGCAAAAAGCGATGCATTATTTATTCAAGAAATACTGCCATGAATGCAGAACGATACAAATAGTGCGGTAAGCAAGGGGTTGAACTTCTTAGCATGTCCCCCTCCAGGGGTAGGCTGCGGAATTGTGTGTAAAAACAGGTATAACGCTCGTAATGGAGACCACCTTGATACTCGTCGTAGCTTTTTCTCCTTCCCTGGCTGTTGCATCGTGAGTCCGGCAGGTCTACTGCCGGACAGGGCCTCTGGTAAATGGAGTCCTGAGGATAAGAAGAAAAGAAAAGAAAGAAAAAGGATGAAACACTTGGGAGCCCCTGGTGTGGTTGAGCCGCACTCTGGGCCTGTCATGGTCGTGCCCCTCCCCCTATGCCCATGGTATCTCCAGGGCATAATGATGTATGCCAAGTACCGGTCTTGCAATTTGGCAAGGGCTGGGGTTGGGGCCGCATTGCTACACGTGCTCGGAACATGCCAGGTGGTCTTGTTGTAGGTTACTCCGGGCACGTTTAGCAGTGTCCGGTCGCTTAACGGCCGGACTCGAGAATTGCCTTAAGAGGCTGCTCTGTACTTCTGCCGCGAGAGCTGTTGTATGCTCCTCCATTCGGAGAGAGCGTTCAGTGTTTCCATTGACCGTGATGACTCCTCGAGGGCATGGCATCTTGAGCTTGAGATATGCGTAATGCGGCACCGCGTTGAACTTTGCAAACGCGGTCCGTCCGAGCAGAGCATGATAGCCACTGTGGAACGGAACTATGTCGAAGATTAACTCCTCGCTTCGGAAGTTATCCGGGGATCCGAAGACCACTTCCAGTGTAACTGAGCCTGTACAATTGGCCTCTACACCTGGTATGACGCCTTTGAAGGTCGTCTTTGTGGGTTTAATCCTTGAGGGGTCTATGCCCATCTTGCACACTGTATCCTGATAAAGCAGGTTCAGGCTGCTGCCGCCGTCCATTAGGACTCTAGTGAGGTGAAATCCATCGACGATTGGGTCTAGAACCAATGCGGCGAATCCACCATGGCGGATTCTAGTGGGGTGGTCCCTTCGGTCAAAAGTGATCAGGCAGGAGGACCATGGGTTAAACTTTGGGGCGACTGGCTCCATCGCTATACGTCCCTGAGTGCACGCTTCCGCTCCCTTTTGGGTATGTGGGTTGCGTATATCATGTTCACCGTCCGCACTTGTGGGGGGAAACCCTTCTCTCCTCTATTGTTCGGCGGCCGGGTCTCTTCCTCGTCATCGTTGTGCAGCCCCTTGTCATTGTTTTCGGCAATTAACTTGCCTGCCTGCTTGAATACCCAACAATCCTTGTTGGTGTGATTAGCTGGCTTTTCGGGGGTGCCGTGTATCTGGCACGAGCGGTCGAGTATTCGGTCCAAATTGGACGGACCGGAGTAGTTCTTTTGAATGGCTTTTTCCGCTGACTGGGTTTGGAACCTCTGATTCCGGCATTGACTGCCGTATCCTCAGTATTGTCGCCGTTAATGCAGCTTTTGTGCTTGTTGCGACGCGACCTGCCGTTGCGGTCCTTGGTATCCGGACTGCCAGAATTTTTGCTGAGGTTGTTGCAGCGGGCTAGCCAGCTGTCCTCTCCCGCACAGAAGCGGGTCACGAGTGATGTGAGGGCTGCCATGGATTTCGGCTTTTCCTGTCCTAGGTGCCGGGCAAGCCACTCGTCTTGGATGTTATGTTTGAAGGCTGTGAGGGCCTCCGCATTCGGACAGTCGATGATTTGATTTTTCTTGGTTAAGAACCGTGTCCAGAATTGTCTGGCCGATTCATCTGGCTGCTGAATTATGTGGCTTAGGTCATCAGCGTCTGCTGGTCGCACATACGTGCCCTGGAAGTTATCAAGGAATGCGGCTTCCAGGTCCTCCCAACACCCAATTGATTCTGCTGGCAAGCTGTTAAGCCAATGCCGAGCTGGTCCTTTAAGCTTGAGTGGGAGGTATTTGATGGCGTGAAGATCATCACCGCGGGCCATGTGGATATGAAGGAGATAGTCTTTGATCCAAACTGCGGGGTCTGTTGTGCCATCATAGGATTCAATGTTCACGGGTTTGAACCCTTCTGGGATTTGATGATCCATTACTTCATCTGTGAAGCATAGTGGGTGTGTGGCGCCTCTGTATTGGGCTATATCACGACGTAGCTCAAACGAGCTTTGTCTACTGTGTTCGGCCCGGTCGGATTTGCTGTATCCGGCGCGATGGTTGTCGTCGCGTATCGTGGGGCGCCCACGCGATCCATAGATCGATCTTGATTGTCTTGCCTTATCCTCCAATATGTCTCGCAAGTCCGACGCATTCCCCCGTGGCTTTGTGATTTTCGAGCGATGCCGGGGTATGGTTTTAGTGGAGGGCCTAGAGGCCTCTCTGTCGCGGCCACGAGGTGGCCCGTCAGCCGTATTGTGCGCTGGTGATGTAGGTTTATATGCTTCCTCCTCTAATCGGGGGAGCAGCTTGCGTTTGGGGTAGCTTTTGGAGGGGCGTTCGAGTTCGTGTTCTTCGGCCGCAAGGACTTCAGTCCATTTGTCGGCTAGCAGATCTTGATCAACTCTAAGCTGTTGCTACTTTTTCTTGAGGCTGCTTGCCGTGGCCATAAGCCTGTGTTTGAAACGCTCTTGTTCGACGGGATCCTCGGGCACGACGAATTCGTCGTCGTCGAGGCTTGCCTCGTCTCCGGAGGGAGGCATGTAATTATCGTCCTCTACCTCTTCGTCTGCCGCTCTCTCATGAGGGCTGGCTTCTCCGTCCTCCTATGCTGAATCTTGCTGGAGGGGATTGTCTTCGGCACTGCCTGGGGTGTTATTATCTCCGGTGCCGGAATCTCCATTCTTGCTGTGGCGGGATTTAGAGCGGCGCCGCTGACGCCGGCGTTTAGGCTGATTCTTGGAGGGGTCTTCCTCCGCTGTTTCCTCGCCATTCCCATCCTTTGGGATGTCCACCATGTATATGTCGTATGACGAGGTGGCTTTCCAGTGCCCCGTGGGCGCTGGTTCTTGGTCGTCTCCGGCATCGTCGTCCATACCGTCGATGTCTTCAGAGTCGAAGTCTAGCATGTCGGTTAGGTCGTCGACAGTGGCTACAAAGTGGGTGCTGGGTGGGTTTTGAATTTCTTCGTCGTCCGTATCCCAACCGTCCTGACCGTAGTCCGGCCAGGGCTCTCCTGATAATGAGAGATATTTTAGCAAATTCAGGTTGTTGCCAAAGGGCGAGTGCTGAAAGATGTCCGCAGCGGTGAACTCCATGATCGGCGCCCAATCAGATTCGATTGGTAGGGGCGCGGGAGGTTTGGAGTCCGGCCAGGAGTCCGACACCTCAGAGTCACGAGCTTCACAAGGGACAGGGTCGGTATTCGGCTCCATCGCCGTAGAGGTAGCAGCCCCCGAGGCGGCGTCTAGCCACCCATCCTCGATCGGCGCAGTCGGCTCCGAGTTAAGGGTCGGAGCGTACTCTTGTGCGGCCTCCCAGACACTGTCCGGCAGCAGAGCTAGATCATGCCTATCGTGACAGTGCGGCGCGCTCGGCTGTGGCTCGAATCCGTCGAAGATCAAGTCTCCGCGGATGTCGGCCGTGAAGTTCAAACTTCCAAATCTGACCTGATGGCCAGGGCGTAGCTTTCAATCTGCTCCAGATGGCCAAGCAAGTTGGCCCGCAGTGCAAAGCCGCCGAATACGAAGATCTGTCCGGGGAGAAAAGTCTCACCCTAGACCGCGTTGCCGTTGATGATCGAAGGGGCCATCGGGCCTATAGGTGACGACACATAGGAACTCTCAATGAAAGCACCAATGTCGGTGTCAAAACCGGCGAATCTCGGGTAGGGGGTCCCGAACTGTGCGTCTAGGCGGATGGTAACAGGAGACAAGGGACACGATGTTTTTACCTAGGTTCGGGCCCTCTCGATGGAGGTAAAACCCTACTCCTGCTTGATTGATATTGATGATATGGGTAGTACAAGAGTGGATCTACCACGAGATCAAGGAGGCTAAACCCTAGAAGCTAGCCTATGGTATGATTGTTGTTTGTCCTATGGACTAAAACCCTCCGGTTTATATAGACACCGGAGAGGGCTAGGGTTACATAGAGTCGGTTTACAATGGTAGGAGATCTACATATCTGTATTGCCAAGCTTGCCTTCCACGCCAAGGAAAGTCCCATCCGGACACGGGACGAAGTCTTCAATCTTGTATCTTCATAGTCTTGGAGTCCGGACGATGATGATAGTTCGGCTATCCGGACACCCCCTAGTCCAGGACTCCCTCAAGGAGTGTAGCTTGATGAGGCGCATGACCCATGGAGCATAGAATTTTAGGCCAAAAAGGTCAGATCCAGATGCAGCCAATTGCCGGATGAAGAATTCTTGTGAATTGAAGCTGATGCCATTGAGGACGTAAAAGACCAATGTCTTCATGGCTCCTTCAAGTTTGGCTGCTGATGAATGCCCTTTGATAGGCCATAGAGTTCACCTGATGATGTGATATATTGTGCGAGGCAGATACTCTAGGTCATCAACAAAGAACTCCTGCGGGTATTCAGCGTCAGATGGCAGAGGCTTCATCATGCTCAACATCTGGCTCATGTTGGGCTCTGGCTTATGGAAGATGCTCTCCAGTGCATTGCGGTGGAGTTGACAATCAGGTTCATACAGCTCTCTGGGAGTGGGTAGGCCTGTAAGCTCAATGATGTCAAGAGCTTTGGCTTCATGATGAACATTTCCTGTCATCCACTCGAGAACCCATGTCTTTATATCCCTGTTGTAGCCGCGAATGTGGAGGGTAGCATAGAATTGAAGCAAAAGTTCCTCATTCTAGTGTTCTTTGTCTGTCACAAAGCTGAGCAGACCGGCATCACGAAAACAGTCAAGTGCTTCTTCTAAGCATGGCAGTCCAGCAATGGCTTCAGTGTCGAGGCGCATATGAGGGAAAATGCGCCCTTGATCATACAGAACACAAGAGTAATAGCTTCGCTGCTGATAGCTCTAGAAACAATCAGATGATATTCTTGGCCTTGAGTAGGGGTTCTTTGCACTGTCAAAGAAGGTGTTGTGGCTTTTGAAGCCATTTGCATTGAAGGACCCTGTAGAGTTTGCAGTACCTGGGAACCTTGGCAGTCTTGGCTTTGGTTTCTGGACCTGAGGCCTATGCTCAACATGATAATCAAAATGAGGACCAGAGGCAGTAGGCGGAGGGACCAGAACGGGCCATCGGACAGTGGTTAGCTGACCATGATTGTATGCTTGCTCAATTGTATAGGGCCTTGGTGGCGGAACAGGAGCAGTGGCAACAACAGGTGCATCATTGGCTTCGTGCACATTGGTTGGTGCAGGCTCCACATTTACTTCAGCCATGATTATATCATTGGCTTCATTTGTGTTGGTGGTGGCAGCCTCAAGATTTTCAACCTCCACTTGATGAGCTGGAGGGTCAGGCACTGGCACGTTCACATCAGGAACGGCTTCTTCAGTATTGGGGGAGTAGGGACACATACGTCTTCTTGATTGTCATTGGCTGATGTAGCCGGATGGTCTTCAGCAGCGTGGGCTTCAGACACGGAGACATTCACAGTTGGAGTGGCTTCAGGAAACACTTGACGTGCAACAGATGGGTGGTGCACTTCTCCTTCTGGAATGCTCGAAAGAGGGACCTAAGGCCTTGGTCCTTTGTGAAGCCTGCGTAATGCTGGCGACGCCTTTGGAGATGGAGTTGGCTGGGCCTCAAAGTCCTCTTGTTCTTCTTGCACAGGTGGTGTGACTTGTGGTTGTTGTTGGGGAGTACTTGGGGAGTCTTGTTGCTATGGGTGATCAGCCCATGATGCATCCTAAGCAATTGGCGTCAGAGGACGACCAATGCTGTTGAGTTCGCTGTTCATGAGAACAGGCGATGATACCAAGTTGTGTTCGATCCTAGGAAGAACTTCATCATCTTCAACATTGTCATTGTGACCAATGTCTTCAGCAGCGGTGGGTTCAGCTGCTGGAATGTCTTCAGCTTCATGAGCCTCCGTGGAAGCAGGCTCATGAACTATCATTCGTCGTTCTTGGTGTTCAGATGCAGGGCGAACCACTGAGATAGGTTCAACAACTAAGGGCTCTGTGGGAGCAGCCCGATTCTTCTTGGTTTTGCGCTTCTTCTTGGAGGGAGCAGCATCAGAGGCTTCAGTATTTTTCCTTTTTCTGGCTTCAGCCTCGGCAGCCCTCGTCTTCTTCTGTTCTGAAGCGGTTGACATGACCTTTGGCTTTGAGCCAGTCATGCTGCTTGGGAAGATTATGCGCGGTGCTTCCTGCTTTGAAGGTGCAGATTGAGCGGTTGATAGCTTCTTCTTCTTTGCAGCCATTTTGGGGTCAATGCCAGGACGACCAAGAGACTTGCGCTTCTCATCCTCATTGTAGGCTAGCACACATTTGTCAGCTAGACTCTTCATACGCTCACGAGAGCCCTGAGCTTCTTCGCGCTTCTTGAGAAAGGCTTCTTTAAGCTTGTGCAACGTGATCTTGAAGTTTCTGACATCTTGCACGCTGAGCTTTGCCACATGCTTCTTGAACTGAGCTTTCTCATAATCAATCTTGTGCTTCAGTTCAACGACGCGCTGAGCGAGAGCTAGCTCAGAAGCAATGGCGCCATTGAAGGAGACGCTGAGGCCAATGGGAAGCTGCAGATCTTCAAAGCTGAGATTTGGGGTATCAAACCACTCATCAATGAAGTTATGGATGATTGCCACATCGAAGAGAGGCAAGTTATTGAAGATCTCTGCTTCTTCCTTGCTCTTGATCAGTTGCTCAAGGGCATCATCTGCAAGATCTTCATCGCTGGACAGATCAATGTGCTCTTCTCGCAGAATGGCAGCAGGAGTCAAGGTTTGATCAGTATGCTTGACGATTTTCTTTTTCTTCTCCGTCTTCTTGGAGATACGTGATAGATCTTTAGACTGCACACTGTCTTCAGGAGGTGCAGTGGCCAGTGGCTTCGCACATGAAGCTTTTGGGGGAGCAGCTGATCTTGAAGCCTTAGGCTTCTTTAGCTTTTGCGGCTTTGGAGGAGGAGCTGGGGCTTCATCAGTGGCAGCATCATTATCAGAATGATCCACTTTGGCACCTTGGACCAAGATGTAAGTGATGAGGCCATCAAGGTTGGAGAAGGGGCCGATGACATTGGAATCAGCATCACGTGAGCCGTCAGCACGGGGAGCAGAGGGACCAGGGTTGAAGTCTAATCCCAATGACTTCTTGTTTTCCTTGGTCGATGCCTTTGCGTGCTGGAAGTTGCGCTTGAAGAGAGTATCATCATGACACCAGAGCAATGATGATGGGTCGGCATTTTCAGGCTGAGGTCCACGGACCATACAGGGATAGAAACCCTGTGCAATAGCTTCAGCTCTATTCTTGGGTTGAAGGCCTCGATAGAGAATATCACCCCAAGGACTCTTGATAGCATTCTTCTCAGCGTATTCCTGGGTCACGAACTTGTATTTGAACCATTGTTTAGCCCAATATCGTCGAATCCATTGGATTCGTGTCTTGCGTTGATGATAATTCTCTTCAGGATCTGTCTTGTAAAGTTCTGCGAGGTCATCAGGCAAATCTTTTGATGTTCCCCCACGATGTTGTCTGCCACCCTTCCTTACAGATTTCTATGTTGCCATGAACTTCAAACTGAATGGCTTCAATACGTTCAAAGGCTTCAAGGACTTTCGCTTGCTGGACAAACAGGAACTGGCTTCGGGAGTGTTAATGTGATGCTGTAAGAATTCTGCAAACGAATGCAGACTATGAGAACCAAGGGATTCTCCCACGGACATGTACCTGTGACAGCATTAGAGATGCGAGGGAAGGGGAAGAGGTCATATGCATTCTCAGAAGATTTTGAAGATAAATCAGTTTGAAGACATTGACCTCATGATGCGAAGACATTCACTTATATGTTGAGAGTTGGTTCCAGATTTGTACGAATCCGTGAATAAGTACAAGTGAGGAATCAAACTAGATACGAAGTTTAAGTGAATAGACTAGGCAGTATGAGATGCGGACAGAATAGATCTAACATTTTGTAGGCAGAAACAACTTTTGGTAAATAGGATGAATCTTTGAAGATCAAAAGGATGGTAAAAATAGAGTTATATTTACCACACGAAGAACTGCTAGATGGGATGAACAGGAGACCGAGCAGTTCAATCCACCGTGCCCTAACTTGGCGACGGAGGACACCTACGGCGACGGCGGAGAGGACGATGTCCGCGGCCGGCGTGAGGACGGCGTCGGAGAAGTCGCGGCAGCTAAGCGCTTCGTCGCCGGCGTCGTCGAGAGCTAGCGGTGGCGCTAGGGTTTTGACGAGGTGGAGAGGTGGAAGAAGGTTTTCTTTACCGCAGGGGACATGTATTTATAAGGAAGTGTGCGGCACAGCGCAATTACGCAGGTGCCTCTGGCGGTTCACATCTGAGGGGCACGTGGCAAGCATGCAACATACTCAGAGTTGTCCCGCGTTCCCACGCCCGCCAGGCATGTCTAATGGTTTTTCCGGCTACTCCGGATTTAGAAAATAAGGATGAGTCATTTAAAACAGACTTAATGTTTGTCTCTGTGTCTTCTGCTGACTAGGACGCAGAGAAGACATTCGACAGTTTCAATAGAATGCATATGATTTGGACAGATAGAGTTTGAGATATAAAGCATAGAGAGATTAGGGTCCGATCACATTCACTTAGTTCAAAAGATTCAACTAGGAAGACATAGCTATAAGTGAATGTTGTAGAGGACAGAACACTAGTATATATATATATATATATATATATATATATATATATATATATATATATATATATATATATCAGAAAGCAATCAAATCATCATAGTGAAGAAAATCGTGAAGATAAATTGAAATTGAAGACAAACCAAATGCGAAGTCATTGCAAAAATAACGCCATGAGTGAAACACTTCAAACAGAGAAATCTGGTGGTGGCGTTACCCACCGTATAGGAAGTATTAGACCCAGACACGGCGCACAATTATCGTGGCGCTCCGAAGTCAAATTCCATGTTAATGTATTCACACTCAGAATGTAAGTCTTCATTGATTGAAGATATACTTTACTTCGTGTGTTGCACATCTAAGTCATCAACATGCATAAGTGTTAGGATGTGTGCCTGATCACAGGACATTTGAGGATTCCAAGATATTTAGCTCACACCGTAACTTGCAAAACCTTTTCTCATCCAAGGGCTTTGTGAAGATATCTGCCAGTTGCTCTTCAGTGTTGACGTGAATGATGTCAATATCTTTCTTCATGACATGATCTCTGAGAAAGTGATGATGAATTTCAATGTGCTTTGTCTTCGAGTGCTGGACTGGATTGTTGGCAATCTTGATGGCGCTTTCGTTGTCGCAGAAGAGAGGCACTTGTTTCAGATTGATGCCATAGTCCTTGAGAGTTTGCTTCATCCATAGAAGCTGAGCGCAACAAGATCCAGCAGCAATGTATTCAGATTCAGCAGTTGAGAGTGATACACAGTTCTGCTTCTTTGAAGACCAACAGACAAGTGATCGACCCAGAAAGTGACATGTGCCTGATGTAGACTTGCGATCCACCTTGTCACCAGCATAATCAGCATCCGAGAATCCAACCAAATCAAATTTTGAGCCCTTTGGATACCATAATCCGAGTGTTGGGGTGTAAGCCAAATATCGAAGAATTCGCTTCACCGCTAAGTGATGCGATTCCTTTGGTGCCGCTTGGAATCGAGCACACATGCAAACACTAAGCATAATATCTGGCCTAGATGCACATAGATAAAGTAAGGAACCAATCATGGAGCGGTATACCTTTTGATCGAACTCTTTACCATTGTCGTCAGGACCAAGATGGTGTTTGGCTGGCATTGGCGTCGTGTAACCTTTGCAATCTTCCATTCCAAACTTCTTCAGACAATCTTTGAGGTATTTTTCTTGAGATATGAAGATGACATTCCTTTGCTGACGAATTTGAAGACCAAGGAAGAATTTCAGCTCACCCATCATGGACATCTGATATTGCTCTTGCATCATGTATCCGAACTCATCACTATACTTCTAGTTGGTGCAGCCGAAGATAATGTCATCCACATATATTTGGCAAACAAACAGTTCACCATCATATGTCTTCGTGAAGAGTGTGGGATCGAGGGATCCAGGTTTGAAGCCTTTGCTCTTCAGGAAGTCTTTGATTGTATCATACCAAGCGCGAGGAGCTTGTTTGAGACCATACAGTGCTTTGTTTAGCTTGTACACTATATCAGGATGTTTTGGATCTTCAAAGCCAGGTGGTTGAGCGACATATACTTCTTCTTCAATCCTGCCATTGAGAAATGCACTCTTCACATCCATTTGATGTAGCAGAATGTTGTGGTGATTAGCGTAGGCTAGCAGTATGCGAATATCTTCAAGCCTAGCCACAGGAGCAAATGTTTCATCGAAGTCAATTCCTTCTACTTGAGTATATCCTTGAGCCACAAGACGTGCTTTGTTTCTGACGACTTGACCATGCTCATCTTGCTTGTTTCGATATATCCATTTTGTTCCAATAATGTTATGCTTGCGAGGGTCAGGACGCTTGACAAGTTCCCAAACATTGTTCAGCTTGAACTGTTGAAGTTCCTCTTGCATAGCTTGTATCCATTCAGGTTCCATAAAGGCTCAGCAAATTTCTTGGGTTCTGATATTGACACAAATGAGAAGTGCCCATAGAAATTTGCTAACTGTGTTGCTCTTGAGCGAGTAAGTGGACCAGGTGCATTGATGCTATCAATTATCTTCTCAATTTGTACTTCATTTGCAACCCGAGGATGAACTGGATGAAGACTTTGCTCTTGCTGGTCATTGTCATCATTGGGAGGATTGTCTTCAATTTGAGCATTGTCTTCAGGTTGGTTCGGAGCAGAAATGATAAGTTCCTCTTCAGGCTGTGCTTCAGAAGGCATGATTTCACCAGTTCCCATCAGCTTGATAGATTCGCTGGGCGGAGCTTCGTCTAGTGTACTTGGCAGGAGTTCTCTTTGTGAACCATTTGTTTCATCAAATCGCATGTCCACAGTTTCGACGATTTTGTAGAGATAGAGGTTGAAGACTCTGTAGGAGTGCGAGTCCTTTCCGTAGCCAATCATGAAGCCTTCGTGAGCTTTAGGTGCAAATTTTGACTTGTGTTGGGGATCCTTGATCCAGCACCTAGCTCCAAATACTCTGAAGTAGCTGACATTTGGCTTCTTGCCAGTAAGGAGCTCATAGGATGTTTTGTTCAGAAGCTTATGGATGTAAACACGGTTGATGATGTGACATGCTATATCAATAGCTTCAGGCCAGAACTTTCTTGGTGTCTTGTATTTGTCAAGCATTGTTCGAGCCATCTCAATGAGGGTTCTGTTCTTGCGCTCAACGATGCCATTTTGCTGAGGTGTGTATGGAGCAGAGAACTCATGAGTGATTTCCATTGTATCCAGATAAAGATCAAGTCTGGTGTTCTTGAATTCAGTGCCATTGTCACTTATGATATGCTTGATCTTCACGCCATAATTGTTCATTGCTCGATTGGCGAAGCGTCTGAAAACATCTTGCACTTCAGTCTTGTAGAGAATTGTATGCACCCATGTGTATCTTGAGTAGTCATCAACAATGACGAAACCATAGAGACAAGCAGTTGTTGTGAGGGTTGAGTAGTGAGTAGGTCCAAATAAATCCATGTGTAGCAGCTCGAAGGGTTGAGATGTCGTCATGATTGTCTTCGAGGGGTGCTTTGCCCTGGTCATCTTTCCAGCTTCGCAGGCACCACACAAATGATCCTTCTTGAACTTGACACCCTCGATGCCTATGACATGCTTCTTGACGAGTGTGTGTAAGTTCCTCATACCAGCATGCCCCAGCCTCCGATGCCAGAGCCAGCATGCAGAAGCTTTTGCGAGAAGACATACGGCAAGTTGTGGACCTGCTGAGAAATCTACCATGTATAGATCATCTTTCCGATACCCTTCAAAGACTAGAGACTTGTCAGATTCCATTAGTACAAGACAACGATATTTTCCGAATAGCACAATCATGTTCAATTCACAAAGCATTGAGACAGACGTTAAGTTGAAACCAAGGGATTCAACAAGCATCACTTTATCCATGTGTTGATCCTTTGAGATTGCAACTCTACCTAGACCCAATACCTTGCTTTTACCAGTGTCAGCAAATGTGATGTGACTCTTGTCTGATGGACGTAAGGTTGAGTCCATGAGAAGACTTTGATCACCAGTCATATGATTTGTGCATCCGCTGTCCATAATCCATTCTGAAGCTTTTGGTGTCATACCATACAGTACAGTTAGGAGGTTGGGCTTCACGAAGAGCGTTGTGAAGCATAAGCATTTGACGCACACAAGGATTATCACAGCTTAGATCAAGGTTAGGATACATAGTATGACTGGTAAGCGATTCAGATATGAAATACATAGTAAGATCATTTTATCATGCATCCCTTTATGTGTTTTAGGTCCCCAGCAATAGCATAGGACGCCTTTGATTACAGGTTGGAGACCTTTCCCTGCAAGGAAGGTTAATTCTTCTTCACCACCCACATCTTCAGGGGTGGCTTAGAAGCAATGAGTCTAAGTACAGCATCTGAGAATTTCGGCTTTGGAGCCCTAGCAAATAGCCTTGCAGGAGATGAATGATACTCATATGAATAAGCAGAAAAGTTCTTAGTTCTATGAACATAGCGGTTTGAAGACACACACTCATATTCATAAGTCTGAGTATGATTTCCTGCAAAACATTGGCGTTAGGGTGACTCAGGTGAGTCCTGTATCTGTATGAAGCCTTTGGGCCATATGAAGCCATAGGTCTGGGGTTTGTCTTCTTCCTTGGTGGTGTCATGACGACATTCACAGGAAGATTCTCAATGCACTGCTTAGGTACCCAGATCTTCTTCATAGGTGGTCCATTCCTGCAGTTAGTACCAATATACCTGGCAAACACTTCACCATTCTGATTCTTGAACAGCTTATAGTTTGCATCAAAGGATTCATCAATGATAATAGGATTAGCACAGGTAAAGCCAGATAAGGTGGATGGATCTACTGAAGGTTCCTTTGCAGCAACCCATGTGGTTTTGGGATACTGCTCAGGCTTCCAGTAGGAGCCATCAACATTCATTTTCCTCTCGAACCCAACACCCTCTTTCCTAGGGTTTCGGTTCAGAATCTGCTTTTTGAGGACATCGCAAGTGTCTGATGTCCTTTCAGACTTTTATACATCCCTGTTTCAAGCAATGTCTTCAACCTAGCATTTTCATCAGCAATAGTAGTGGTATCCTCCGCAGAGGGGTTAGTTACCACATCAGTAGTTGAAGACAATGCAACAGTAGCAGTAGTGGAACATTCGGCAACAGATGTAGCGTTATCACGCTCAATGCATTTTAGACATGGTGGTTCAAATCCATCCTGAGCGGACTGATCTGTTGAGCAAGTAATGAATCGCGCTCCTTCTGAAGATCTTCATAATCCACTCTTATCTTTTCAAGATCTTGCTTTCTTTGAAGACATTCAGAAGAAAGCTTCTCGTGATCAGACAAGAGAGCATTATGCTGATCTTGAAGGGCGTCAAACTTGGAATGAAGTCTCTGAAGACTCTTAGCCAATGCTTTTGACTGATCCATTTCTTCACCCAACATATCATCGCTCTTACTAAGCATGTCTTGAACCTTTTCCAAGGCTCTTTGTTGTTTAGTGGCAAGGGAAGCAAGTTTGACATAGCTGGGGCCAAATTCATCACCTGATTCATCATCACTAGTTTCAGAGAGGTAGCATTCAGTTACCTTAGCACCCCTTGCCATGAGGCATGGTGAAGATGATGGCGATTCAGGTGCAAAGGTCATCTCTTTAAGAGACTCCTTGTAATCCTCAAACCAAGGATCATGACGAGTACGATGACCTTCATAGACCTCAGAAAGCCGGTCCCAGATTAGCTTCGTGTGATTGAGGTGCATGACATTCGTGAACTGATTTCGGGACAAACAGGAGCAGATGACATCCTTCGCCGTGAGGTTCAGTAGAGTGTACTTGCGGATGTCATCGGCATCCGCCATCTTGCATAGATCAGTAAGACCAATCTCAGTGACGGTCCATAGTTTGCTATCCATAGCCACGAGTCGCTTCTTCATCAAGGCCTTCCACCGAGGATACTCATGACCGTCAAAGGTGGGGCAAGATATGTTCCTCAATCCTGCAGTCGACATAGCTAAAACTCCAGGTGGTTAAACCGAATCACACAGAACAAGGGAGTACCTTGCTCTGATACCAATTGAAAGTGCTAGTTATCGACTAGAGGGGGGGTGAATAGGCGATTTTTATGAAAGTATTCAAAACATGGAAGTTTTGAAGACAAACAATAGAAATGACCTAATTGATATGCAGCGGAAGATAAACTACAACAGGAAAACCATAGTCAAGTATGCAATGATGTGAAAGTACAGGACTAATAGCAGCTAAGTAGTAAGGATCAGGATGGAAGATAGTATGAAGCCAATCAACGATAGTAGTCAAGCAATGAAGTCAAACAGGTACGACAGATAGGCAATGACTTCACGAAGACAAACTCTAAGTAAAGGAAGGGAGAGGATAGAACCAGTCACTTGTTGAAGACACATGGATTTGTTGGACCAGTTCCAGTTGCTGTGACAACTGTACGTCTGGTTAGGGAGGCTGAGATTCAACTCAGAAGACCGCGTCTTCACCTTATTCCCCTTGAGCTAAGGACACACAGTCCTCGCCCAATCACTCTGGTAAGTCTTCAAGGTAGACTTCCGAACCTTCACAGACTTCGTTCACCGGCAATCCACAATGACTCTTGGATGCTCAGAACGCGACGCCTAACCGGCTGGAGGATTCACAGTCCTCAAGTGTAATAAGTCTTCAGGTCACACAGACAGAAAGACTTCAGTGATGCCTAACACTCTTTGGCTCTGGGTGTTTGGGCTTGGTCCTCGCAAGGATTTCTCTCTCTCAAAGGCTTCGAGGTGGGTTGCTCTCAAACGACAAAAGTCGTGCACTAACTCTGAGCAGCCACCAATTTATGGTGTAGGGGGTGGGCTATTTATAGCCACTGGGCAACCCGACCTGATATGTCCGAAATGACCTTGGGTCACTAAGGAACTAACACGTGTTCCAATGGTCAGATTTCAAACACACACGGCAACTTTACTTGGGCTACAAGCAAAGCTGACTCATCCAGCTCTGGATAAGATTTGCTCTCAGTGTCTTCGCTCGAAGACATAGGATTTGGGTTGAGCATCACTTCAGTCATTCTGACTTTGTTCACTTGGACCCCACTTAACAGTACGGTGGTTCCTATGACTCAATAAAGAAGAAAAAGGAAACAGCAAAACAACACAGTCTTCGTGCTCCATAGTCTTTACTCAATGTCTTCTCATGTCATAGTCTTCAATATGAGTATCTTCACATACCACCATTGTCGTCAATGTCTTCATACATTTTTAGGGGTCATCTCCGATAGGTAAACCGAATCAATGAGGGACACTACCTGCGTTATCCTGCAATTCTCACAAACGCATTAGTCCCTCAACCAACTTTGTCATCAATACTCCAAAACCAACTAGGGGTGGCACTAGATGCACTTACAAAAACCTTGCCAAATTAGAACAGGCACCTTGATGGGTGAACAGGACAGGCCATCTGCCTTTGACTCCTTGAGGTTAGGATAGTCATTAGGTTCATACTCTGAACAAGAATCTACAGTTGGGGAGCGTATGAGTCTCATTGCATCCAGAATGGCACTCAATGCCTTGGTGCCAATTTTGTAAGTCGTTGCAGTGTTCCATAATATTCTTCTGATGCGCGGATTCTAATATTCGCTGTAATTACGTATAATATCTTAGAACTATGAAAACATAAATAGTAGTGAGATTATCTTTGTAATGCAGAGGATATTCTAATATAGGGGCGCCCCAGTAAACCCTTGTGTGCTATCACTGGATTCTGATGAGAGAGCTCATGTGTGCTGTAATGTGGTGCGTGCATTAATATAATCTGGCACAAGTACACAAAAAATAGGCTCTAGAAGTAAGGATAGTTGGCATATGATAGGTTCATAATATACTGTGTAGAGAGTTTATTGCCAAACCATGATAACAAGAGCACACGACAACTAGGCAGATCGTAGTGTACATAAAAGGGGTACACCATAACCACGATATATAAATCGGGAAAGTGGAACTGGCTGGAAAATACAGTGTTGTATTTCCGCTACTAATTGAAAGCCTATCGATCATGTACAGGCCAGCTCTATCAGTTGTTGACTGCAGATGTCCCTGCTCCCCTTCTTGACCAGGAACATACTATACGTACTAAATACATAATAACAAAAGAGGAACATGTTAAAGAACAAAAGAGGAAGCATATTCTTGAGGTTCCGCTTCATTGCATACAATGTTGGTTTCCCACTCATGATGAATCACAGCGCCCAAAGAAATTCAATTCCATGTTGTCTCTCTATATGTGGCCACATGCATTTGGAAAATCAAGTGGGAGCATTACCTGACCAATTAAATGTGTGTCTGTTAACTAATATCAGTATCATATCACAATTCGTATTTGAAGAAGTAAGCTTTGGACTTATGATTGGTGTGTTGTTTAGTTTTAAGAGTGGACTGCTGCTAGTGCGACACAAAGCAGCTACATTGTGACAGCCTGGTTTTTGCCCTCTTTTCTTTGCTTGATTTTCGGTTGAGTTGATTTTGGATTTGGAGTTTTGGATCATTTCATTTGCACTTAACCACTTGGGTACCCCTTGATTTTCACCCAAGTGTTCCCTCTCCTCCTCACAACCATCATTTCACCCCTGGCCAACCCAACAATATTGCTAGGAATATTTTTCTTAAATGAAAAATATTCATTTTGGCCTCCAAAACCCTAGCTAACTCATTAAGCTCCAAAGCAACCCTAATTTTTCTTGCCCCAAAAATCCTGAGAAAAATCCCAATTATTCTTTGGACCCTAGGGCACCTTTCTGAGCAAAAATATTTCACCACTCTTTGGAATATTTTGGCTACAGAAAATAAAGTCACTTCTGGCTGAAATGGTAGTTTCTACAGCAACTACATTTTTACTAGCTCCATTGTAGCTGGTTTTCTCTGTGCTTATTTACCTTAGTAAGAGATAGTAAAACCCCAAAGCTCAGCCCTTGAATCCCAGTAGTTTGACCACAGAAACTCTCCAAAGTTACTGTCCAGTAACTTGTCAGCAGCACCATTTTACTTCTACTGCACCTGGAACCTAACCAAACCATGGTAACATCTCAGTTTACTAAGGACTACATGCCAGACATCTTTGTTAGTGCGTAGGGTGGCCTGATGTCACGGTCCATGTGGTGACCACGTTCGTCCGAGCGTGCTGGCATGCAATACGCGCACTCTATGCGTCGCCAGCGCCTCTGTTGAGCGCGTGCTCGCTGCTCGGCCGGCCAGAGCATGCCACCCCTCGCCACCATCCTCGTCTCCACCTCCATAACTCCACCCTGCCGCTCGCTGATGTCGGAGCTCGCCGCAGCGAGCATGGGCACGGTCCGGCCAACTGCATAGTGCGCGCACACTGTGTTCGTCTCTTTCCCCCTCGCTCTTGTGCCCATACGCGCCCGCGCACATTGCCTGCATGACCTCCGTCGCCTTCTCCATCGCTCTCTGGCATCGTTCGTCGTCGGGCGCCGGGGACAGGTGTCCTTCGGCGGAGCCCGAGCCCTCCACACCGTCCCGCCTATAAAAGTAGCCCCTCCACAGCCCCTTGGAGTACCTCAGCCACTCCCACTCCCTCCTAGAACCAGTAAAAGCCGCAGTCCGGCCGGACAGGCCACGGGCTGCCGTCCGGGAGCCGAGCTCGCTGGCGATCCCCTCTGGATCATTCCCGCAGCTCCGGCTCCTCCCAAGCCAAGGCGACCCCGCCAGGGCCTCTGCCTATCCTCAGTGAAGCCAACCCACCTAGCTGGAGCCCCTGGAGCCGCCCCAAGCCGCCGTCTTCTTCAACTCCGGCAACCTCCGCCCTCTGCCGCCGCTGGAGAGGTCAAATCCGACACCATTCGGCCATCGTTAGCTACGCTACGGGTACGGGCAGGTGCGCAATCATCTTCTCTGTCGATCCCTCCCTCTTGTTTGCCTCCAAGAAACATCACCGCCGGCGTGAGCTCCACGAAGTGCCGCTCCCCTCTGTTTCCCTCTCCCCTCCCTTCGGCCTAACTAGCGGGGCCCGCTAGTCAGCCACTCATTACGCGCACGAAGCGGTATGAGTGGTGGCGCCCCGAGAGTTTACGCTTTCGATGTCACTCCCCCCTATTTTACTATTTCAAATCCATTTAAATTCCAGGAAACTTCAAATGGCCATAACTTTTTATCTATAAGTCCAAATGCATTGATTCTTTTTGCATCATGTTTTGTGTCCAAAAATCTAACATCACCCAAAAGATGGGATTTTTCTTTGCTGTCTAGATTTTCTGGCAATTTTTAGAAGGTTTCTTGATATTTTCTTTTTGTGGTTTTGAATGTTTTCAGCAGAGCCAGCTTGTCTTGAGGATCACCAGGAGCTTTGTGAACGTCATCAGTACTAAGGCAAGCCACAATAACATTTTCATGGTGCCACTTCAATATTTATGATTTTTCACACTTGAACTTATGAATATTGATGTATTTAAATTATTTATATAAGAAATATATTCTGTTAGATGCTTGTTATGTTAAAATACTTGAACTTCAGAATGTTTGAAGTGAATTTTGTTGGCAAGATAAGGAGAACTTAGTTGCAAGTAATGAATAAATGATATGGTCAGAGTTTGATGATTAGTTTAATTATTATTTTGCATGATGAAAAATGATGAGAATGCTAGAAATGATTCTGGTATAAGTAAGGTGTGATTTTAACCAGAATAGTAGCATGAGTTGATGATGGCCCCGTAGGAGCGTGGTTGATGCAGTTATTTGCATGGTTATGTGATGCATATGCTAAGTGATGCATAGTACGGCATTATGACACCGGTTATTTTCACATTAAGTTGAACCTAATTAATAACTCAACTTGAATATGTTGTTGACCGGGTCATGGTGCCGCTGAAATGAGACGTTCCGAGTGCAACCACATTTGCCGGTATGGGACGGCCTTAATGTGTTTCATTGTCATGCCTCTGGTCGGTGCCTCCATTTAGGGAAGGTTATGGGAGTGTTGTACCCTGGCCCGGTAGGCAAGCATAACCTTGTGAGCCCGTTGTTAAGTTAAGTTTTGGTATCGGGTCCCAGAGTGGATCGTGGCCACGACGGTGGTCGAGGTGTCTGGAGGTAGACACGGGGCCACCCAGGACTAGCCCGTTGGGGTCTGAGTCGGAAGGGTCGGGAGAGTGTCATGACAATGAAATGGTTTCGTCAGAACGCTGTTGGTCCACCCGAATGGGAGTGCGAGGCCATGGGTTCCGTAGTGTGGGTACAGTGTACTAACCTCTGCAGAGTGTTTTTAATCTAACGATGGCCGAGTCCACGGTTACGGACACGCTCTAAAGTAGGGTACACCATGGGTCAACATTTAATAAAATATGCACACTAAGTTGTACTGAGGATGGCAGGGAGGCCATCGTGTTAATTCGGGCCACGAGTTGGTCGGGTTGTGATCGTCGTAAGGATCACGGGCCACGAGTTGGTCGGGTTGTGATTGCCGTAAGGATCACGGGCCATGAGTTGGTCGGGTTATAATCGCCGTAAGGATCACGGGCCACGAGTTGGTCGGGTTGTGATCGCCGTAAGGATCACGAGTGTGTTTTTGGAATTATCATGTTTGTGGTCTGGTATTTATCATGTCTAGTAAGCAAGTCTGGGGAATGAGTACCAGTTGAACATAGTCATAGCACGTTGGATATATGGTTGCATTGTTGCTTAAATGGTTAAATATCATGATATTGTCTGTCATTATGTTTATGCTAATTGTGAGCTTGCAAGTACATTCAATGTACTGACCTGGCGTGTCATGCCAGATTTCAGGAATGTCTCATTGGAAAGGAGTGCTGTCCGAGTCTAGACCGTGTCCACATCGGTGTCCCTGTGCTATGGAGTCCCGCTACGACGTTGTTCCGCTGCCGAGTAGTTGTCATGATCGAGGCCCCTTTATGTTCACTAAATAATGTACATATTGTTCAGCCGCACCGTGTGTGCCGCTTGGCCTCGCTAACTGTTGTAATATAAACTATGCTCCGCTAGCATGTATAAAGCGGTTGTTTTTCTGTACCATGTTGTTGTGTGTTGCCAGAAGACAAGGTCTCTGGGCTGGCAATGCAAGGTAAAACAGTCGCTCTAAGCCGGGGTGCCACAACGCTTGGTATCAGAGCCGCGCTGATTGTAGGCAACGCTAGACTAAGCCGAGTTAACTGGACGCTAGATACGAGTTGTAGCTAAGTGCCGGTAATAATTGTAGCTGGTTGTTGCATTGCATGCATTGATTTTATTTTTCTATGCTAACCTGCTAATGGTTGTGAGTGTAGATGGCTCCGGTGTTGTATCCGTGCTAGTTGCAGCTGATGCCGTACACGTCGCCGCATCTCCTTCGTAACGTGTGGTGTCGGCTGTACCCTCATGGAGACAATCCAGTCTATCGTGTGTATCGAGAGAGCCTAGCTCTTACACTCGCACCTCTCGGAGCGGCTACGCTTCTACCACTTCTCAGGCTATCCAGTTTGCTGCGTTCGAGGTACTTGTTGAGCTCCACTACAATGAGGTCCGGATGCAGAACCACCCACGTTTACATTACTACCCTTCTCTACATGATAATGGTTGTATTTGTTTCCCTATCATTGATCCGGAGTCTGATAGTGTAGCTAGCCACCTTTTTCGCCACATCACTGCTAGCTATCTTCTGATCTACGAGCTAGCTCGTGAGCTGAGTCGTGCCCGTACTGCTTTAGCCTCTACTTTAGTCTCTGCTCGCTCAGCCACTACTTCTCCATCTGTAGGATTTACTCCCTACGTTCCTGCCAGTTCTAGATCCCCTGTTTCCCCGGTTACTCCTCCGAGTAGCTCGGGCACCGCTACTGTGAGTCCACTTAGTGCTCCTGCTGAGTGGGTTTCACTCCTCGCCACTCTTGCAGCCCCGATGATCCACCCTCCACCTGCCCCAGAGGGAGAGCCCTCGAGGCAGCGTCGTCGTGTCACTTTTAACCCGAAGATCTCCATCAACCCCGTCAGTTCTGGATCCGAGTCCGCTTCAGGAGAGGACCCCGCAGCACCACAGAGCAGTAGAGCTTCCGAGTATTCTCAGTCGTCGGGATGGAGTATGGATGTAGTCATACAAGTCATGATGTTTCGTTTCATGTATGAGGGTAGTTGGACCTGGCATGTTGTTATCTTTCATGTATGAGTCTATGTATAATTATGTTGGACTTTATTTCATTCGCCGTATTTTCTTCACCTTTTCGGTTTCTATTGGATTTTGTTGTTGGCTTCTCCCCAGTTTATGTTGAATGCTTCTCATCTCGGTTGCGTTGACTTGGGAAAAATCATATTAGGATGACGCGGGGAGGCTGCAGTAGCAATGTTCGCGAGGGTTCTCCTGTTCGGCGTTCCGCACGATAGGCAGGACAATCACCCGAGCCGTACGTTCCACCACCACCTCCACCGCCAAATCCACCCTCCACCGAGCAAATTATGTGTATGTTCGAGGAACGATGAAACAATGATCTGATGGAAATATTCAGAAGTATTCAAGCAATGGTTGGATAGAATGGAAATCAGCCCGTCCCTCACTCCAAGTTATCTGATTTTCAAAGGACTAAGCCTCCCAGTTTCACTCAGGCCATTGATCCCTTGGATGCAGATGATTGGTTGAGAACTATGGAAAAGAAACTTGAGATTGCTCGAACTGATGAAGAGGATAAAGTTCCATTTGTAACACATTATCTGGAAGGCGCTGCTGCTATATGGTGGGAAAATGAAAAGGCCATAGGGACTGAGAATGAAGCAATTACCTGGTCAAGATTCAAGGAGCAATTCCAGAAATATCACATCCCTGCGGGAATCATGAACACTAAGCAGCGTGAATTTCTCGCGCTCCTCCAAGGAAGTCAGTCAGTGGGAAAATATTTGCAGAAATTCAATCACATGTCACGTTACTCTCAATATGACGTGGCCACTGAAGAAAGGAAGATAGACCGATTTCTTGGTGGATTAAACCCGCAACTTCGCTGTGCTCTCAGTGTGTTCGATTTCCCAGACTTCCAAACCCTGGTGAACAAGGCTTTCATTGCTTAAAGGGAACACAAGCTTGTATCACATAATCAGTCTGCCCATAACGATCACAAGCGCAAGTTTGAGCCCAAGAAGGAAATGCAACCAGTGCAGAAGGTTCGTACCTGGCAGCCAACTCCGGTGGCATACCAGCCTAATTGGCAACAAAATGTTAACAAGTCCACAACCCAAGTCAAGAATGACGTGCTCAACCCAGTTCTGGAGAATCGCCTGCGCAACAATTCCTGTTACAGTTGCGGACAAACCGGACATTATGCCAAACAGTGTCCCAAGAACAACCGGACCAATGCTATGTTCAAGCCTCAAATCCATTATTTGGAAGCCGGTCCAAGTCAGCATGATGTCACGGGATACGTTCATCACATTTTAGCCGACGAAGCCCAAGAAAATCCCAAAGTCGTCATTGGTATGTTCCCTGTTAATAACATACCTGCAATAATTTTATTTGACTCTGGGGCTTCCCACTCTTTTATTTCTCGGAGTTTTGTTGCCCAAAACAAATTTCCTTGTTCGCTTTTGGGCAAGAATATGCTGGTACAAACCCCTGGATCTCTTATTCGAAGCAATCTAGTCTGCCGCAATCTGGAAGTCAGTATCAACGGAATCCGTTTCCCAACGTCCTTGATACTTATTGAGTCCAATAAATTGGATGTTATCTTGGGTATGAATTGGCTGACTCAGTACCAAGTATGCATAAATTGTGTGACCCGAGAAGTCAACCTGACTGGCCAAGATGGACAAACTACAAAGTTTATTGCTCGTAGGAGCATACCCTCCAAGGAAATGGTTTTTACAGCAATAGCAGAAATGGAATTAATTCCGGTGGTCAGTGAGTTTCCTGATGTATTCCCAGAAGAACTGCCAGGCATGCCACCTGATTGAGAGCTTGAGTTTGCAATAGAACTTGTGCCCGGAACCACACCAATAGACAAGAAATATTATCGAATGCCGTCGTCCGAATTAGTGGAGCTAAAGAAACAACTTGATGAAATGCTCCAAAAAGGGTATATCCGCCCCAGTTCCTCACCATGGGGATCACCTGCTATTTTTGTGGACAAGAAAGATGGCAGCCTTCGTATGTGTGTGGACTACCGACAGTTGAATGATGTTATGATCAAAAACAAATACCCTCTACCAAGAATAGATGATTTGTTTGATCAGCTCAGTGGAGCCAAGCTATTCTCGAAGATTGATATGCGGACTGGATATTACCAGCTCAAAATTAAAAAGGAGGATATCCCCAAGACCGCGTTCACCACTCGCTACGGTCTCTATGAATATACCGTCATGTCCTTCGGCCTCACCAACGCCCCCGCCTTCTTCATGCACATGATGAATAAAGTATTCATGGATTTCCTCGATAAGTTCGTGGTCGTCTTCATCGATGATATACTTATTTACTCAAGAAATGAAGAAGAGCATAAGGAACACCTCTGCGCAGTGTTACAACGACTCTGTGAGCACCAGTTATACGCCAAATTCAGTAAAACTGAGTTTTGGCTCAAACAAGTTGGATTCCTCGGGCATGTGCTATCCGCTGAAGGTATAGCCATGGACCCAAGCAAGGTGAAAGATGTGCTCGACTGGTTGCCACCCGCCACCATATCTCAGATCCGGAGTTTTCTTGGATTAGCCGGATATTACTGCCGGTTCATTGAAGGTTTTTCCAAGATTGCTAAACCCATGACGGAGCTGCTCGAAAAGGATAAGAAGTTCGAATGGACTTCGGACTGTGAGAAAAGTTTCACCGAGTTAAAGAAATGCTTGACAACTGCGCCAGTATTAACACTTCTTGATATCTACCGCGGTTTTGACGTATGCTGCGATGCTTCCCGGCAAGGACTAGGATGAGTACTTATGCAAGATGGCAAGGTAGTAGCTTATGCCTCACGGCAGCTACGACCCCATGAAGGAAATTACCCCACTCATGATTTGGAATTGGCCGCGGTAGTTCATGCTTTAAAAATTTGGAGACACTACCTCATCGGAAAAAGGTGCCAAATTTTTACCGATCACAAAAGTCTCAAATATATATTTACTCAGCCGGATTTAAATCTCCGTCAACGAAGATGGCTTGAGTTGGTCAAGGATTGTGACCTTGGAATAAATTATCATCCGGGTAAGGCCAACGTGGTTGCCGATGCACTCAGTCGAAAGCCCGTCAGTTTAAACACCAAGTTGGAATCTTTGCCTTCCGAACTGAAAGAGGAGATGGCTCAACTCAACTTGGTCATAGTTGAGTCTGGACTTGCCAATATTCTGAAGGTTACCCCTACTCTTGAGGAAGAAATCCGCAAAGCCCAGTCAGGCGATGCCGATCTGCAAAAACGTATCAAGTTTTCTGATTTCTCGAAGGATCAGTGTGGTACCCTCTGATTCAGGGGAAGGATTTGTGTGCCTAATCAAGCTGATCTGAAGCAGAAAATTTTGTCAGAAGCCCATGAATCCTCGTATTCAATCCACCCTGGAGGTACGAAAATGTATGAAGACCTTCGACAAATAGTCTGGTTGGATGGAATGAAGAAAGACATTGCTTATTTCATGGCCTGTTGCGACATATGCAACAAAGTAAAGGCAGAACATCAGAAACCAGCCGGACTTCTCCAACCGTTGCCCGTGTCACAATGGAAATGGGACGATGTCTGTATGGATTTCATCACAGGACTACCTAGGACCAGACGGGGCAATAATGCGATCTGGGTCATAGTGGATACATTAACCAAGGTAGCCCACTTCCTCCCAATCAAAACCTCATACCGAGCAGATGAGCTTGCACGACTGTATGTGTCCAGAATTGTCAGTCTGCATGGAGTTCCCCGAACCATCATCTCTGACCGAGGTTCGCTTTTCACCTCCGCTTTTTGGTCCCGTCTCCATCAGGCCCTCGGAACAGAGTTGAAATACAGTACCGCTTATCATCCTCAGACGGATGGGCAGACAGAAAGAGTAAATCAGATACTCGAAGATATGCTCTGAGCCTGTGTTTTGGCCCAAGGACCCCAATGGGAAGATTGTTTGTCGTACGCCGAGTTCTCATATAACAACGGGTTCCAGACCAGCTTAAAGATGTCACCATATGAAGCTTTGTATGGCCGTAAGTGCTGCACTCCATTAAATTGGTCTCAAACCGGAGATAGTCGTATTTTCGGAACAGATCTCATGCTGGAAGCCGAAAAGCAAGTCAAGGAGATCCGAGACAGATTGCAATTGGCCAAATCGCGACAGAAAAGTTATTACGAAGCAAAGCACCGACAGATCAGTTTTGAACCCGGAGAACATGTCTACCTTCGAGTCACGCCTATGAAAGGAATCAAAAGGTTTCAAACCCGTGGAAAATTGGCACCCAGGTTTATTGGTCCATTTCCCATTATGACGCGAGTAGGTGCTGTGGCATATCAGTTGGAGTTGCCCCCTGAGTTGTCAGACGTACACAACGTGTTCCACATTTCACAACTGCGACGGTGCATCTCACCACCCGAGAAAAAGACCAATTTGGCAGAGATAGAGCTGGCAAAGGACTTGACCTACGAAGAGAGGCCAGTGAAAATTTTGGATCAGATGGAGAGGGTCACTCACAGTAAATCACGAAATTTTTACAAGGTCCAATAGATGCATCATACCGAGTCAAAATCAACCTGGGAATCAGAAGAATTTCTAAGGGCATGTTATCCAGAATGGTTTTCCCAAGCAACCGAATCTCGAGGACAAGATTCATTCTAAGTGGGGAGGTTTGTGACAACCTGGTTTTTGCCCTCTTTTCTTTGCTTGATTTTTAGTTGAGTTGATTTTGGATTTGGAGTTTTGGATCATTTCATTTGGACTTAACCACTTGGGTACCCGTTGATTTTCACCCAAGTGTTCCCTCTCCTCCTCACAACCATCATTTCACCCCAGGCCAACCCAACAATATTGCTTGGAATATTTTTCTTAAATGAAAAATATTCATTTTGGCCTCCAAAACCCTAGCCAACTCATTAAACTCCAAAGCAACCCTAATTTTTCTTGCCCCAAAAATCCTGAGAAAATCCCAATTATTCTTTGGACCCTAGGGCACCTTTCTGAGAAAAAATATTTCACCACTCTTTGGAATATTTTGGCTACATAAAATAAAGTCACTTCTAGGCTGAAATGCTAGTTTCTACAACAACTACCTTTTTACTAGCTCCATTGTAGCTGGTTTTCCCTGTGCTTATTCACCTTAGTAAGAGATAGTAAAACACCAAAGCTCAGCCCTTGAATCCCAGTAGTTTGACCACAGTAACTCTCCAAAGTTATTGTCCAGTAACTTGTCAGCAACACCATTTTACTTCTACTACACCCGGAACCTAACCAAACTATGGTAACATCTCAGTTTACTAAGGACTACACTCCAGACATCTTTGTTAGTGCATAGGGTGGCCTGATGTCACGGTCCACGCGGTGACCACATTCGTCCGAGCATGCTGGCATGCAATACGCGCGCTCTGCGCATCGCCAACGCCTCTGTTGAGCGCGTGCTCACTGCTCGGCCGGCAAGAGCGTGCCACCCCTCGCCACCATCCTCGTCTCCACCTCCATAACTCCACCCTGCCGCTCGCCGACGCCGGAGCTCGCCGTAGCGAGCATGGGCATGGTCCGGCCAACGGCACAGTGCGCATGCACTGTGTTCGTCTCTTTCCCCCTCGCTCTTTTGCTTGTCCGCGCCCGCGCACAGTGCCTGCGTGACCTCCGTCGCCTTCTCCATCGCTCTCTGGCATCGTTCGTCGCCGGGCGCCGGGGACAGGTGTCCTCCGGTGGAGCCCGAGCCCTCCTCGCCGCCCCGCCTATAAAAGCAGCCCCTAGCAGCCTCTTGGAGCACCTCAGTCACTCCCACTCCCTCCTAGAACCAGTAGAAGCTGCAGCCCGGCCGGGCAGGCCGCAGGCTGCCGTCCCGGAGCCAAACTCGCCGGCGATCCCCTCCGGATTGTTCCCGCAGCTCCGGTCCCTCCCAAGCCAAGGCGACCCCACCAGGGCCTCCGCCTCTCCTCCGTGAAGCCAACCCACCTACCTGGAGCCCCTGGAGCCGCCCCAAGCCGCCGTCTTCTTCAACTCCGGCAACCTTCGCCCCCTGCCGCCGCTGGAGAGGTCAAATCCGACACCGTCCGGCCACCGTTAGCTACGCTACGAGTACGGGCAGGTGCGCAATCATCTTCTCCGTTGATCCCTCCCTCTCGTTTGCCTCCAAGAAGCCTCACCTCCGCCGTGAGCTCCGGCGAAGCGACGCTCCCATCTGTTTCCCTCTCCCCTCCCTCCGGCCTGACTAGCGGGGCCTGCTAGCCAGCCACTCATTACGCGCGTGAAGCGGTATGAGTGGTGGCGCCCCAGGAGTTTACACTTTCGACATCACCCCCCTGTTTTATTATTTCAAATCCATTTAAATTCCAGGAAACTTCAAATGGCCATAACAATTTATCTACAAGTCCAAATGCATTGATTCTTTTTGCATCGTGTTCTGTGTCCAAAAATCTAACAACACCCAAAAGATGGGATTTTTCCTTGTTGTCTAGATTTTCTGGCAATTTTCATAAGGTTTCTTGATATTTTCTTTTTGTGGTTTTGAATATTTTCAGCAGAGCCAGCTTGTCTTGAGGATCACCAGGAGCTTTGTGAACCTCATCAGTACTAAGGAAAGCCATAGTAACATTTTCATGGTGCCACTTCAATATTTATGATTTTTCATACTTGAACTTATGAATATTGATGCATTTAAATTAGTTATATAAGAAATATATTCTGTTAGATGCTTGTTGTATTAAAATAATTGAACTTCAGAATGTTTGAAGTGAATTTTGTTGGCAACATAAGGAGAACTTAGTCGCAAGTAATGAATAAATGATATGGTCATAGAGTTTGATGATTAGTTTAATTAATATTTTGCATGATGAAAAATGATGAGAATGCTAGAAATGATTCTGGTATAAGGTGTGATTTTAACCAGAATAGTAGCATGAGTTGATGATGGCTCCGTAGGAGCGTGGTTGATGCAGTTATTTTCATGGTTATGTGATGAATATGTTAAGTGATGCATAGTATGGCATTATGACACCGGTTATTTTCACATTAAGTTGAACTTGATTAATAACAGGGTCATGGTGCCGCTGAAACGAGTCTTTCCCAGAGCAACCACATTTGCCAGTATGGGACTGCCTTAATGCATTTCATTGTCGTGCCTCTGGTCGGTGCCTCCATTTAGGGAAGGTTATGGGCGTGCTGTACCCTGGCCCAGTAGGCAAGCATAACCTTGTGAGCCCGTTGTTAAGTTAAGTTTTGGTACCGGGTCCCAGAGTGGATCGTGGCCACGATGGTGGTCGAGGTGTCTTTAGGTAGACATGGGGCCACCCAGGACTAGCCCGTTGGGGTCTGAGTCGGAAGGGCCGGGAGAGTGTCATGACAATGAAATGTTTTCGTCGGAACGATGTTGGTCCACCCGAATGGGAGTGCGAGGCCATGGGTTCCGTAGTGTGGGTACAGTGTATTAACCTCTGCAGAGTGTTTTTAATCTATCGATAGCCGAGTCCACAGTTACGGACACGCTCGAAAGTAGGGTACACCATGGGTCAACACTTAATAAAATATGCACACTAAGTTGTACTGAGGATGGCAGGGAGGCCATCATGTTAAGTCAGGCCACGAGTGGGTCGGGTTGTGTTCGCCGTAAGGATCACGGGCCACGAGTTGGTCGGGTTGTGATTGCCGTAAGGATCACGGGCCATGAGTTGGTCGGGTTGTGATCGCCGTAAGGATCACGGGCCACGAGTTGGTCGGGTTGTGATCGCCGTAAGGATCACGAGTGTGTTTTTGGAATTATCATGTTTGTGGTCTGGTATTGATCACGTCTGGTAAGCAAGTCTGGGGAATGAGTACCAATTGAACATAGTCACAGCATGTTGGATATATGGTTGCATTGTTGCTTAAATGGTTAAATATCATGATATTGTCTGTCATTATGTTTATGCTTATTGTGAGCTTGCAAGTACATTCAATGTACTAACCTGGCGTGTCATGCCAAATTTCAGGAATGTCTCGTTGGAAAGGAGTGCTGTCCGATTCTAGACCATGTCCACATCGGTGTCCTTGTGCTATGGAGTCCCGCTACGACGTTGTTCCGCTGCCGAGTAGTTGTCATGATCGAGGCCCCTTTATGTTCACTAAATAATGTACATATTGTTCAGCCGCACCGTGTGTGCCGCTTGGCCTCGATAACTGTTGTAATATAAACTATGCTCCGCTAGCATGAATAAAGCGTTTGTTTTTCTGTACCATGTTGTTGTGTGTTGCCAGAAGACAAGGTCTCTGGGCTGGCAATGCAAGGTAAACCGGTTGCTCTGAGTCGGGTGCCACATACATAGATCATAGTGTAGATATAACGGGAAAACCGTAAGCATCGGGAGTAAAATCAGCAAAGTGGAACTTGTTGGAATATATGTGCTAGTATTGCCGGTACGGCTAGAAAGGCTTCGGATACTAGCTCTCTTCAACTTAAGGTGTGGTACTGTTAATATCAGTGTAACTCACAAAGGCAACACAACTCCCCGCATTTCCTTGCTAATCTTATAGGATTCAAGTGGGCAGGCCACTACAAATCCTATTCCTATGTTTATAAAATCCTATGAATCAAGGAGGCCCGAAGAGTTCAAAGTGTCCATCACAACCAACCGTATAGACCTCTACAATGCCAATGTCCATGCTCATCTTCACTACAAGGAACATACTGTACTACTATCATACTCCCTCTGTTTCAAAATACAAGTCTTTGTAGAGATTTCCACTATGGATCACATACAGATGTATACAGATACATTTTAGAGTGTAGATTCACTCATTTTGCTCCATATGTAGTCCATGGTGGAATCTATACAAAGACTTGTATTTGTGAATGGAGAGAGTACTTATTAAAGAAGAATGGAAGAGGAACATGCTAAACAAGAGCAAGCAGATTTTGGATAATAAAATGTTCGTTGCGCAGTGCCCACACACGATGAACCAGAGTGCATTAAGAATGAAACTCCCTGTTGTCTCTCTATATGTGGTGCACATGCTTTTCGAAAGTAAAGTAGGAACATGAGCTGACCAATTAAACATTATCTATTTTAGTAATATCAGCATCATATCAGATTCGTATTTGAGCAACAAGTTTGGAATTATGAGTGGCACGTTGTTTAGCTTGATGGATTCAGGAGCAGTGCTAAGCAGGTACGATGATGGTACTGAATATAAAGGCATGTCTGCATGCAAGTCGCGTGACTTTTGTCATTTGGGTCAATCGACCATTTCAGGCGGTTGGATGAACATCCTACGTCTCCTAACCCATCTTATTCCTCGTCCCCGATTCTTCCCATACAGAACACCGCATGGGCCGCCGGCCGAACCATCGGCCCTGACCCCCCTAAGGGAGTCTTGTATTAGGGGGTACCCGGACAGCCGGACTATATGCTTTGGCCGGACTGTTGGACCGTGAAGATACAAGACTCAAGACTTCGTCCCGTGTCCGGATGGGACTCTCCTTTGCGTGGAAGACAAGCTTGGCGATCCGGATATTATATTTCCTTAATTGTAACCGACTCCGTGTAAACCCTAGCCCCCTCCGGTGTCTATATAAACCGGAGGGTTTAGTCCTTAGAGGGACGATCACAATCATAATCATCATAGGCTAGCTTCTAGGGTTTAGCCTCTACGATCTCGTGGTAGATCAACTCTTGTATTACTCATATCATCAATATAAATCAAGTAGGATGTAGGGTTTTACCTCCATCGAGAGGGCCCGAACCTGGGTAAACATTGTGTCCCTTGCCTCCTGTCACCATCAGCCTTAGATGCACAGATCGGGACCCCCTACCCAAGATTCGCCGGTTTTGACACCGACATTGGTGCTTTCATTGAGAGTTCCTCTGTGTCGTTGCTGCAAGGCTTGATGGCTCCTCCAATCATCAACAACGACATGGTCCAGGGTGAGACTTTTCTCCCCGGTCAGATCTTCGTGTTCGGCGGCTTCGCACTGCGGGCCAATTCGCTTGGCCATCTGGAGCAGATCGACAGCTACGCCCCTGGCCACCTGCACAGGTTCGGGAACTTGAACTACACGGCCGATATCCGCGGAGAATTGATCTTCAACGGATTCGGGCCGGTGCCAGGAGCGTCAGACAGTCACGACGAGCACGGCCTAGACCTGCTGGTGGACAATGCTCGGGATATCACCCCTGCAGGAGCCCTGGACCTAAATCTGGAGCAGATTGCGTCGTCCGAGGACGAGTGGATGGACCCCGCCCCAAAGGCCGCACACTCATCGGCGGTAGAGCCAAACACAGACTTCACCCCTGAAGAAGCCTGTGACACCGGACCCCCGGACTTGTATCCGGCTGTAGGTTCCAGTCCGCGCGCTCCCGAGCCCGCCGAACCTGGTTGGGCTCCAGTAATGGAGTTCACCGCTGCGGATATCTTCCAGCACTCGCCCTTTGGCGACATACTGAACTCTTTAAAGTCCCTCTCTTTGTCAGGAGACTCTCGGCCGAACTATGTCCGGCCCGAATGGGAAGCAGACGACGAAGGAATTCGTTGCCCACCCACCACCCACTTCATAGCCACTGTCGACGATGTATCAGACATGCTTGACTTCGACTTTGATGATACCGACGGTATGGTCGTCGGCGCAGGAGGCGATTCAGAATCAACGGGGTGCTGGACTGCCACCTCGTCATACAATACATACATGGTGGATATGCCTAAGGAGGACGACGGCGACAATCTGGAGGACAAAACCCCCTAGCAAAAGCCAAAATGACGGCGCAGACGCCGCTCCAAGTCCAGCAACAGTAAAAATAGCGATAAGAGCGCCAGAAAGATCGACACCCCAGTCAACTCCGAAGGCAACAACGACCATATGGACCCAGCAATGAAGCAGGTTGAGCCAGGTCACGCCGAACACAGCTCGGAGCAGACGCTCGATCACAATGATCCCGAGGGACGAATTCATCAAACTGCCCCGGGACAAGAACACAGTCCGGATGATGATGCATTCATCATCCCGGAAACACGCTTGGAACGAGATAACCTACACAGAAGGCTTATGGCCACTGCGAGAAGTCTAAAGAAGCAGAAGCAACGGCTAAAGGCCGCACAGGAAATAGTCAATCGCAGATGGAAGAAAGTGCTAGACACTGAAGAAAAGTACGGCGACGATCGCCATACAAATAGCTATCCAACCCGCAAGCTGCTACCAGAATTCGACGACGAGGCTGGTCCAGCAAAGAATAACACGGCCAGGAGGCCAGACAAACCACTTCATAACCGCAACAGAGCAGCTACCAACACCGCACACGATCTACGCGAGCTCCTGGATAAAAAAACCGACGCGGCTAGGTCCATCTATGGATCTAAAGGACACACCCCGGCGCAGGACTATGTTCACCAAAACGATCATATCGATCGGATACCAGTTCAGAATCAGCACCGGACACAACAATAGCCGATGACATGCCACAACATGTCCAGATACAGAGGGGCTGCTCACCCCCTGTGCTTCACTGAAGAGGTACTGGACCATGAATTTCCATAGGGTTTTAAACCTGTGAACATAGAGGCATACGACGGAACGACAGACCCAGGGGTCTGGACCGAGGATTTTATCCTGCATATACACATGGCTCGTGGGGACGACCTCCACGCCATCAAATACCTTCCCCTCAAGTTGAAGGGACCAGCTCGACACTGGTTGAAAAGCCTCCCCAAAAATTCAATTGGAAGTTGGGAGGAACTCGAGGACACTTTCAGGGCCAATTTTCAAGGGACCTATGTCCGGCCTCCGGATGCGGACATTAAGTCACATAATTCAACAGCCCGGAGAGTCCGCCCGCAAGCTTTGGAACAGATTCCTCACTAAGAAGAATCAAATTGTGGATTGTCCGGATGTCGAAGCCTTAGCAGCCTTCAAACACAGCATCTGGGACGAGTGGCTCGCCAGACACCTCGGCCAAGAAAAGCTGAGAACAATGGCAGCCTTAACAAGCCTTATGACCAGCTTTTGCGCAGGTGAAGATAGCTGGTTGGCCCATAAAGGCACCAGCAACCCAAGTAAATCCGAAATCAGGGATGGCAACGGGAAGCCACGGTGCAATAAAAACAAACGGCAAAACAAGGAAGAGAGTCCGGACAACACAACGGTCAACGCCGGATTCAGGGGCTCTCGACCCGGTCAACAAAAGAAGCCATTTAAAGGCAGCAAAGAGGGACCGTCCGGCCTGAACAAAGTCCTAGACAGACTGTGCCAATTCATGGCACCCCCGACAAACTTGCGAACCACACTCATAGAGAGTGTTGGGTCTTCAAGCAGGCCGGCAAATTAAATGTCGAACACAAGGGAAGGGAAACACCAAGTGAAGACGAGAATGAACCTCGCCAGCCGAACACTGGAGGACAGAAAAAATTCCCACCAGAGGTAAAAATAGTAAACATGATCCACGCGACTCACACACCCACGAGAAGGTGCGAACGCGCACTCAGAGACGCATATGCTGTAAGGCCCGTCGCCCCCAAACTTAACCACTGGTCGGCCTGCCCGATCACCTTCGATCACAGGGACTGCCCGACTAGTATGCAGCACGGACAATCAGCTACCTTGGTGCTCGACCCAATAATCGATGGATACCATCTCACTCGCGTCCTCATGGACGGCGGCAGTAGTCTCAATTTAATATACCAGGACACTGTCCGCAGGATGGGAATAGACCCATCCAGAATCAGCCAAAGTAACACCACCTTCGAAGGGGTGATACCATGCGTTAAAGCCTACGGCAGGGGCTCCGTTGTGCTGGAGGTAACATTCAGTTCCCCAGGCAACTCCAGAAGCGAAGAACTACTCTTCACCATCGCCCCCTTCCAAAGCGGCTATCACGCATTGCTTGGGAGAACGGCCTTCACCCGCTTCAATGCAGTACCTCATTACGCCTACCTTACACTCAAGATGCCCGGTCCACGTGGTGTCATCACCATTAACGGAAACACAGAGCGCTCTTCACGCGCGGAGGAATACGCGACGGCTCCAGCGGCCGGACTCTAAGCGGCCTCCAATACCAGAAAGCATGACTGGTCATTAAGACCACGGACACGGTTAGACCAGTCCGGCAGCCCGGATAAACCTGAGCTAGGGCGCCATGTATGTAGTCCCATAGAGGACACCAGGGGCTATAGATATTTAATAAAGCCCCGCTGCTGGCTTGACCTCATTAACAGGCCAATGTCTTACACTTTTACTATCCATCGCACGCTCACGTTATGCTCTTCTACATGAGTTTTTATTTTTACAGACACCATTCGTGCGATACCCTTCCAGGACACGGCACAACAGAGACAAAGGCGCAGAAGTGCAGCAGGGCCCTTCTCAAAGGTTTCTCTTTAGATTAAGCCCTGTGTAAACCTTTTTTATTGCCTCTTGTTGTTTATACATCCCATGGGTACTATGCCCACAGAGGATACTGCCGTTATTGGCATTTTGCCACGACAGACTAATGCACGTACTTGGAAATACAGGGTTCATAATGAAGGGCGTTACTCAGCCCAGTATATGTTACAAAGTTCGAATACCTTCGGGAGTGTTCGGCGTCGCGAGTTTGGCCTTATATGCATCAGCTCCAAATCATGTCTTTGGTCAAATGTTTGGATTGCACGGCTCCTGGGTTTGCCGCCTTACGTTCCGTTCTTATCGGCTAAGGCAGCTAAAGGAGAACTACTGCGATTGTGCCCTGGTTATTCCGGATGATCACCTCAGTAGAGAAAGCCGAAAACTGACTGTCATGATACAGCGAGAGACTGTTCAACCACTCAAAGACCTATCGGAATCTTTAGGATTCCTCCGCATTAACGAAGGACCGTTTCCCGGTCATGTACACATGCGCCCGTATTCGGATGCACACGAAGGTACCAGGGGCTACATAGTAGCCCCACTGTCAAACTCCTATGGCTAAGTGAAAGTGTTACAGCTATATAGTCCGGTTGCCTTGTTCGACGTGCGATCACCTCCTTAATGGACCAAGACGTTGAATCAAGTGTGATTACGCATATTCTTCACGAACACCCCCGCATTGTATGTGTGGAGGCTGAAGCCAACGACTGCTAACTTTCAGATTACACATATACATAAAAACGGCCGCACAGGAGGCACAATAATACTTTCGGGCAAAAAGTATAAATATAGCCTCATAATCAAAATAACATTGTTTTTACAATAAACACGATTTGTCACTAGAACATGATATTCTTCGAGCACTGAGCCTCTATTAAACGAGCACCTTCTGTTACCTGCTCTAAGTAGTGCTCGGCCGGATCCTGGCCTCCCGCCGGATTCTGGGTCGCAACGATGGTGGCATCCATATCTGTCCAATACGCTTTAACATGGGCAAGAGCCATCCATGCACCCTCTATACACGCCGACCTCCTCATGGCATCGATCCGTGATACGGCACCAAGGAATTGTTGCACTAAACCAAAATAATTGTCCGGCTTAGGCTCCTTCGGCCAAAGATGGTCTATTACAGACTGCATTACAAGACCGGATAGCCTATGAAGCTCAGCCACAGCAGCCATCTTCTCACTCAATGGCAATGGGCGCGCGGGAGCATTGAATTGCGACCAGAACAACTTCTCCACTTCTTTATCACGTTGATCCTCGAAAAACTTGGCCGCATCAGCCGTACTCTTCGCCAAGTCCGCATACGCGTCTGTAGGGCTCCAGCGTCGATCCAGGGGAGCATACTTAGGATCTAAAAACTTCATCCGCAATAAGTAAGGGTTTCCAACCGCGATTTCTCCGGCCAAACGAAGCTCCTCCCGCGCATCCCTGCTTTCAGACTACGTCTCCTTGGCCGTATCAAGTGCCTTCTTCAGGTCAGCCAAGTTCACCTGATTCTCCTTCTCAAGGAGCTCATACCGGCTGGCGGCATTTTTTAGCTCCACGGCCATTTTGGCTATTTTGTCTTCGCTTCGGTGATGAGCAGCCCGTTCGGCTCTCAACTCTTCGGCCGCCTTTAGGGCAGCCGCATTGCTAGCCCGAGCTTGTTCCTTGGCCTGGGCAAGTTCCGCCCTAAGGGCTTCCACGGCAGCAGCACCATCTGTAGTCCACGCATATCACATCAATATTATACTTATTTCAATTTTTCCTATCAATAATAAGGAAAGCAAAGCACATACCTTGTGACTCGTTAAGCCGCTCGTTCACAAGCGTGATGTCGGCATCAATAACTCCAATCTGCCTCCTCAGTTCGGAAACGTCAATGGACTGGTCAGCTGTCAGATCCTTAGACACCAGTGCATAAGCACAACGCGATCATTACTTCAAAATATGATCCTCAGTTTGCCGCCTAGGGCTGGCAACCAGAGTCTCAGGGGCTACTATCCATATGGAGCACACCTAGCGCATGCGTCACAGCCAAAAAATTATGTATTTTTCATTACATACCTCAAAGCCTCTGAGCAGGCTCGTAAATGCTTCATTCAAACCGCTTGTGGCGGATGAAATCTTCTTGAGCACCGTGCTCATTAATGGGTGGTGCTCCTCCAAGAGAGCAGCTCGCTCTAGAAGGCCCGTCAGTATGTCCGGCCGGACACCGAACCGTGCCGGACCCTTCTCATCGCCCCCCGTGGGAGCCAAACGCTTCGGGCTCAGGGCGGCTGAAGGATTAGCTTCTGGCTTCGGCAGATCCAGACTCCTCCGTGACGACACCTCGGGGTCGCCCGCCTCATGGGGCGGAGAGGTTGGTGGGGTCTCACTCTCCATCATCTCCGAAGGGAGATCCCCCGAAGACGAACTCTGTCGAGAAGAGCTGCTAGCCGGACTGCAAAGAATGGATCCTGGTTATTGTTCTTGGAGAAAAGCAGTACCTTCGAATTTATGATTAACTTACAGCTCGGTTGAGGGTTGGCCCGTTGGCGGGCATGACGCGGTGAGGGCGCCCTTCGGGGCAAGGCCCCCTGGTGACGCTTTCTTCCCCTGTTTGGGCACCTCTGTCTCCAAGTCTTCGGAGGCGGCCCTCTTCTTCCCGCGTGGGGAGGAGGCCTTAGACTCCCCTCCCCGACTATCCTCCTTTGGGGAGGTAGCAATTCCCCCGGTTTGGATGCGCAGTGTGTGAAGTTCGGCTTCTCTGTTCTTCCCTTCGTCTTTCCCTGAGAGCATTTTGCTAAGCACCCAGCCAAGCATCTTGGCTATGGTAGGACTAGGCGAGCCTTCGGGAGGTGGCGCCGGACACCTGATTCTCTCCGCCTTGCTGAGCCATTCCTGGCCACGGAGGATTTTCAGAATAATGATTATGATAAATATAAATGAAGTGTTTGGTTTCGGGGTTACTTACTTGGGTATCTGGGCGATTGCAGCTTAGGCCCACATCCTCGATGGTGTCCGAACACTTTACTTGTGGTCTGAAGAATAATTTACACATCCCTTCGAGCATTAGGCCGAAGAAGTGCAGAATAGTCCGCGGACCCTCTGGATTGAACTCCCACATCCGGAGAGGCCGGTGTTTGCACGGCAACATCCGTCGGATTAGCATTACCTGAATTATGCTAACAAGGTTAATGTCCCTCTCAAGGAGCTCCCGAATACGGCTCTGCAATGTTGGTACATCACTAGCAGACCCCAATCCCGTCCTACATTGGTCCATGACGCCAGTTGTGACAGAGGGCCCGAACGGAAGTCGGGGGCAGCCACCCACTTTGTGCCTCTAGGAGCCGTGACGTAAAACCACCTCCGCTGCCATAAATCAGATACCTCTGGGAAAGAACCCTCCGGCCATGGGGCATCGGCGTTCCTGCTTATTACGGCACCTCCGCACTCCGCATGTCACCCCTCAATCATCTTCGGCTTCACATTGAAGGTCTTGAGCCAGAAGCCGAAGTGTGGAGTGACGTGGAGAAAAGCCTCGCACACAATGTTGAACGACGAGATATGGAGGATAGCGTCCGGAGCTATATCATGAAAATCTAACCCGTAATAGAACATGAGCCCCCTCACAAAGGGATCAAGGGTGAGGCCCAAGTTGCGGAGGAAGTGAGAAACAAATACGACGCTCTCATTAGGATCGGGAGTAGGGATGACCTGCCCTGGAGCAGGAAGCCTGTGCTGGATGTCAGCAATCAGATATCCGACCTCCCTAAGCCTCGCAATGTCCTCCTCTTTGACCAAGGAGGCCACCCACCGGCCTTGAGGGTTGGATCCAAACATATTGGAAGATCTGGGGTGCTTGAGTTTGGGTCTCGGGTGTTAGAACTCAAGATGCGAAAAGGCGCAAGAGTGGTGGAAAAGAGGTATAGGCCTCGGCCCCTTTATAAAGGTGGTGAATATCAAGCGTCCTTAGTGTGACCGCTTGGGACTTATCTAAAAATGCGGAGTCATACCAACCGTCGTCGTGGGGTTGCGCATGCCCATATCGATGGAAGATCCCATGATAAGGGGGCACAATCTCTGCTTTGGCAGGGTGTGCCAATAAAACCGCCTCGCAATGCGTACCGAAGTAGGCTAAGAAAAACCGGTTCGTGTTGGGCCAGGCCACGATGCAGGGGCATGATGTACAAAAATTGCCAGCAGATCAGAGTTATGCTATGCTCTCTACGGCGGTATGTGAAGATCATCTTGCAGATCCGGACACGGTTCAGGTGTTCGATGATTACTATTCGGAGATGGAACCCGCCTTGCAATGCCATAGACAAGACTGTGTGCCGAACTTATCGTAATTGAAGCCTGGTTCAAGGGCTACCGAGGGAGTCCTGGACTAGGCGGTATCCGGACAGCCGGACTATATGTTTTGGCCGGACTGTTGGACCGTGAAGATACAAGACTCAAGACTTCGTCCCGTGTCCGGATGGGACTGCTGGAAATATGCCCTAGAGGCAATAATAAATTAGTTATTATTACTATATTTCCTTGTTCATGATAATCGTTTATTATCCATGCTATAATTGTATTGATAGGAAACTCAGATACATGTGTGGATACATAGACAACACCATGTCCCTAGTAAGCCTCTAATTGACTAGCTCGTTGATCAATAGATGGTTACGGTTTCCTAACCATGGACATTGGATGTCGTTAATAACGGGATCACATCATTAGGAGAATGATGTGATGGATAAGACCCAATCCTAAGCCTAGCACAAAGATCGTAGTTCGTATGCTAAAGCTTTTCTAATGTCAAGTATCATTTCCTTAGACCATGAGATTGTGCAACTCCAGGATACCGTAGGAATGCTTTGGGTGTACCAAACATCACAACATAACTGGGTGGCTGTAAAGGTGCACTACAGGTATCTCTAAAAGTGTCTTTTGGGTTGGCACGAATCGAGACTGGGATTTGTCACTCCGGTAAACGGAGAGGTATGTCTGGGCCCACTCGGTAGGACATCATCATAATGTGCACAATGTGACCAAGGGGTTGATCACGGGATGATGTGTTACGGAACGAGTAAAGAGACTTGCCGGTAACGAGATTGAACAAGGTATCGGTATACCGACGATCGAATCTCGGGCAAGTACTATACCTTAGACAAAGGGAATTGTATACGAGATCGATTGAGTCCTTGACATCGTGGTTCATCCGATGATATCATCATGGAACATGTGGGAGCCAACATGGGTATCCAGATCCCGCTGTTGGTTATTGGCTGGAGAACGTCTCGGTCATGTCTGCATGGTTCCCGAACCCGTAGGGTCTACACACTTAAGGTTCGATGACGCTAGGGTTATAAAGGAAGTTTGTATGTGGTTACCGAATGTTGTTCGGAGTCCCGGATGAGATCCCGGACGTCACGGGGAGTTCCGGAATGGTCCGGAGGTAAAGATTTATATATGGGAAGTCCTATTTTGGCCACCGGAAAATGTTCGGGATTTTTCGGTATTGTACCGGGAAGGTTCTAGAAGGTTCTGGAGTGGGGCCCACCTGCATGGGGGACCCACATGAACGTGGGTAGTGGGGGAAAGGCCCCACACCCCTGGTCAAGGCGCACCAAGATCCCCCCTAGAAGGAATAAGATCATATCCCGAAGGGATAAGATCAAGATCCCTAAGAGGGGGGGATAACAATCGGTGGGGAAGGAAATGATGGGATTTCTTTCCTCCCACCTTTGCCAACGCCCCAATGGACTTGGAGGGCAAGAAACCATCCCCCTCCACCCCTATATATAGTGGGGAGGCGCATGGGAGCTTCACCCTTCCCCTAGCGCAGCCCTCCGCCTCTCCCAAGTACTCCTCCTCTCTCGCGGTGCTTGGCGAAGCCCTGCAGGATTGCCACGCTCCTCCACCACCACCACGCCGTTGTGCTGCTGCTGGATGGAGTCTTCCTCAACCTCTCCCTCTCTCCTTGCTGGATCAAGGCATGGGAGACATCACCGGGCTGTACGTGTGTTGAACGCGGAGGTGCCGTCCGTTCGGCACTAGGATCTCCGGTGATTTGGATCACGACGAGTACGACTCCTTCAACCCCGTGCTCTTGAACGCTTCTGCTTAGCGATCTACAAGGGTATGTAGATGCACTCTCCTTCCCCTCGTTGCTGGTTTCTCCATAGATAGATCTTGGTGACACGTAGGAAAATTTTGAATTTATGCTACGTTCCCCAACAGTGGCATCATGAGCTAGGTCTATTGTGTAGATTCTTTGCACGAGTAGAACACAAAGTAGTTGTGGGTGTTGATGTTGTTCAATATGCTTACCGTTACTAGTCCAATCTTGATTCGGCAGCTGTTGGGGAACGTTGCAGAAAACAAAAAAAAAATTCCTACTCGTTTCACCAAGATCATCTAGGAGTTCATCTAGCAACGAGTGATTAGATGCATCTACATACCTTTGTAGATCGCGCACGGAAGCGTTCAAAAGAACGGTGATGATGTAGTCGTACTCGACGTGATCCAAATCACCGATGACCAGCGCCGAACGGACGGCACCTCCGCGTTCAACACACGTACGGAACAGCCACGTCTCCTCCTTCTTGATCCAGCAAGGGAGGGAGGAGAGGTTGAGGGAGATGGCACCAGCAGCAGCATGACGGCGTGGTGTTGATGGAGCTGCAGTACTCCGGCAGAGCTTCGCTAAGCACTATGGAGGAGGAGGAGGTGTTGGGGAGGGAGAAGGAGGCAACCAAAGGCCAAGGCGTTCAGGTATGAAGTCCCTCCTCTCCCCCACTATATATAGGAGGGCCAAAGGGGGGGTGGCCGGCCCTAGGAGATCCAATCTCCTAGGGGGTGCGGCGGCCAAGGGGATTTCCCTCCCCCCCCCAAGGCATCTAGGAGGTGCCTTCCCCTCCTAGGACTCTTCCCCCCTTCAAACCCTAGGCGCATGGGCCTATGTGGGGCTGGTTCCCTTGGCCCATTAGGCCAAGGCGCACCCCCTACAGCCCATGTGGCCCCCGGGACAGGTGGACCCACCCGGTGGACCCCCGGGACCCTTCCGGTGGTCCCGATACAATACTGATAACCCCGAAACTTGTCCCGATGCCCGAAACAGGACTTCCCATATATAAATCTTTACCTCCGGACCATTCCGGAACTCCTCGTGATGTCCGGGATCTCATCCGGGACTCCGAACAACATTTGGGTTACTGCATATACATATCCCTACAACCCTAGCGTAACTGAACCTTAAGTGTGTAGACCCTACGGGTTCGGGAGACAAGCAGACATGACCGAGACGGCTCTCCGGTCAATAACCAACAGCGGGATCTGGATACCCATGTTGGCTCCCACATGCTCCACGATGATCTCATCGGATGAACCACGATGTCGAGGATTCAATCAACCCCGTACGCTATTCCCTTTGTCTATCGATATGTTACTTGCCCGAGATTCGATCGTCGGTATCCCAATACCTCGTTCAATCTCGTTACCGGCAAGTCACTTTACTCGTACCGTAATGCATGATCCCGTGACCAGACACTTGGTCACTCTGAGCTCATTATGATGATGCATTACTGAGTGGGCCCAGTGATACCTCTCCGTCATACGGAGTGACAAATCCCAGTCTTGATCCATGTCACCCAACAGGCACTTTCGGAGATACCCGTAGTCTACCTTTATAGTCACCCAGTTACGTTGTGACGTTTGGCATACCCAAAGCACTCCTACGATATCGGGGAGTCACACGATCTCATGGTCTAAGGAAAAGATACTTGACATTGGAAAACTCTAGCAAACGAACTATACGATCTTGTGCTATGTTTAGGATTGGGTCTTGTCCATCACATCATTCTCCTAATGATGTGATCTCGTTATCAATGACATCCAGTGTCCATAGTCAGGAAACCATGACTATCTGTTGATCAACAAGCTAGTCAACTAGAGGCTCACTAGGGACATGTTGGTGTCTGTTATTCACACATGTATTACGATTTCCGGATAACACAATTATAGCATGAATAAAGACAATTATCATGAACAAGGAAATATAATAATAATGCTTTTATTATTGCCTCTAGGGCATATTTCCAACAGTCTCCCACTTGCACTAGAGTCAATAATCTAGTTACATTGTGATGAATCGAACACCCATGGAATTCTGGTGTTGATCATGTTTTGCTCTAGGGAGAGGTTTAGTCAACGGATCTGCTACATTCAGGTCCGTATGTACTTTACAAATCTCTATGTCTCCATCTTGAACATTTTCACGAATGGAGTTGAAGCGACGCTTGATGTGCCTTGTCTTCTTGTGAAACCTGGGCTCCTTGGCAAGTGCAATAGCTCCAGTGTTGTCACAGAAGAGCTTGATCGGCCCCGACGCATTGGGTATGACTCATAGGTCGGTGATGAACTCCTTCACCCATATTGCTTCATGTGCTGCCTCCGAGGTTGCCATGTACTCCGCTTCACATGTAGATCCCGCCACGACGCTTTGCTTGCAACTGCACCAGCTTACTGCCCCACCATTCAAAATATACACGTATCCGGTTTGTGACTTAGAGTCATCCAGATCTGTGTCGAAGCTAGCGTCGACGTAACCCTTTACGACGAGCTCTTCGTCACCTCCATAAACGAGAAACATTTCCTTAGTCCTTTTCAGGTACTTCAGGATATTCTTGACCGCTGTCCAGTGTTCCTTGCCGGGATTACTTTGGTACCTTCCTACCAAACTGACGGCAAGGTTAACATCAGGTCTGGTACACAGCATGGCATACATAATAGAACCTATGGCTGAGGCATAGGGGATGACGCTCATCTCTTCTATATCTTCTGCCGTGGTCGGACATTGAGCTGATCTCAATTTCACACCTTGTAACACAGGCAAGAACCCCTTCTTGGATTGATCCATATTGAACTTCTTCAATATCTTATCAAGGTATGTGCTTTGTGAAAGACCTATGAGGCGTCTCGATCTATCTCTATAGATTTTGATGCCTAATATATAAGCAGCTTCACCAAGGTCCTTCATTGAAAAACTTTTATTCAAGTAGGCCTTGATGCTGTCCAAGAGTTCTATATCATTTCCCATCAAAAGTATGTCATCTACATATAATATGAGAAATGCTACAGAGCTCCCACTCACTTTCTTGTAAACGCAGGCTTCTCCATAAGTCTGTGTAAACCCAAACGCTTTGATCATCTCATCAAAGCGAATGTTCCAACTCCGAGATGCTTGCACCAGCCCATAAATCGAGCGTTGGAGCTTGCACACTTTGTCAGCATTCTTAGGATCGACAAAACCTTCCGGCTGCATCATATACAATTCTTCCTTAAGGAAACCATTAAGCAATGCCGTTTTGACGTCCATTTGCCATATTTTGTAATCATAGAATGCGGCAATTGCTAACATGATTCGGACGGACTTCAGCTTCGCTACCGGTGAGAAAGTCTCATCGTAGTCAACCCCTTGAACTTGTCGATAACCCTTAGCGACAAGCCGAGCTTTATAGATGGTCACATTACCATCCGCGTCTGTCTTCCTCTTAAAGATCCATTTATTTTCTATGGCTCGCCGCTCAACGGGCAAGTCAGTCAAAGTCCATACTTTGTTTTCATACATGGATCCTATCTCAGATTTCATGGCTTCTAGCCATTTGTCGGAATCCGGGCCCGCCATCGCTTCTTCATAGTTCGAAGGTTCACCGTTGTCTAACAGCATGATTTCCAAGACAGGGTTGCCGTACCACTCTGGTGCGGAACGTGTCCTTGTGGACCTTCAAATTTCAGTAGGAGCTTGATCAGAAGTATCTTGATCATTATCATTAATTTCCTCTCTAGTCGGTGTTGGCACCTCAGGAACATTTTCTTGAGTTGCGCCATTTTCCGGTTCAAAAGGCAATACTTCATCAAGTTCTACTTTCCTCCCACTTACTTCTTTCGAGAGAAACTCTTTCTCCAGAAAGGACCCATTCTTGGCAACAAAGATCTTGCCTTCGGATCTGAGGTAGAAGGTGTACCCAATAGTTTCTTTTGGGTACCCTATGAAGACGCATTTTTCCGATTTGGGTTCGAGCTTTTCAGGTTGAAGTTTCTTGACATAAGCATCGCATCCCCAAACTTTTAGAAACGACAGCTTAGGTTTCTTCCCAAACCATAATTCATACGGTGTCGTCTCAACGGATTTCGACAGAGCCCTATTTAAAGTGAATGCGGCAGTCTCTAAAGCATAGCCCCAAAAAGAAAGCGGTAAATCGGTAAGAGACATCATAGATCGCACCATATCTAACAGAGTGCGATTACGACGTTCGGACACACCATTACGCTGAGGTGTTCCAGGCGGCGTGAGTTGTGAAACTATTCCACATTTTCTTAAGTGTGCCCCAAACTCGTGACTCAAGTATTCTCCTCCACGATCTGATTGTAGAAACTTGATTTTCCTGTCACGTTGATTTTCAACCTCACTCTGAAATTCCTTGAACTTTTCAAAGGTTTCAGACTTGTGTTTCATTAAGTAGATATACCCATACCTACTTAAATCATCAGTGAGGGTGAGAACATAACGATAGCCACCGCGAGCCTCAACACTCATTGGACCGCACACATCGGTATGTATGATTTCCAATAAGTCGGTTGCTCGCTCCATTGTTCCTGAGAACGGAGTCTTGGTCATTTTACCCATAAGGCATGGTTCGCACGTGTCAAATGATTCATAATCAAGAGACTCTAAAAGTCCATCAGCATGGAGCTTCTTCATGCGTTTGACACCTATGTGACCAAGGCGGAAGTGCCACAGGTATGTGGGACTATCATTATCAACCTTTCTTCTTTTGGTACTCACATTATGAACATGTGTAGCATCACGTTCGAGATTCATAAAGAATAAACCATTCACCATAGGAGCATGACCATAAAACATATCTCTCATAAAAATGGAACAACCATTATTCTCAGATTTAAAAGAGTAGCCATCTCGAATTAAACGAGATCCCGATACAATGTTCATGCTCAAAGCTGGCACTAAATAACAATTATTAAGGTTTAAAACTAATCCCGAAGGGAGATGCGGAGGTAGCGTGACGACGGCGATCACATTGACCTTAGAACCATTCCCGACGCGCATCGTCACCTCGTCCTTTGCCAGTTTCCGCTTATTTCGCAGCCCCTGCTTTGAGTTACAAATGTGAGCAACTGCACCGGTATCAAATACCCAGGAGCCACTACGGGCACTAGTAAGGTACACATCAATTACATGTATATCACATATACCTTTTGTTTTGCCGGCCTTCTTATCCGCTAAGTACTTAGGGCAGTTCCGCTTCCAGTGACCGCTTCCCTTGCAATAAAAGCACTCAGTCTCAGGCTTAGGTCCATTCTTTGGCTTCTTCCCGACAGCTTGCTTGCCGGGCGCGGCAACCTCTTTGCCGTCCTTCTTGAAGTTCTTTTTACCCTTGCCTTTCTTGAACTTAGTGGTTTTATTGACCATCAACACTTGATGTTCCTTCCTGACTTCTACCTCTGCTGATTTCAGCATAGCAAATACTTCAGGAATGGTCTTTTCCATCCCCTGCATATTGAAGTTCATCACAAAGCTCTTGTAGCTTGGTGGAAGCGACTGGAGGATTCTGTCAATGACCGCATCATCCGGGAGATTAACTCCCAGCTGAGTCAAGCGGTTATGCAACCCAGACATAGTGAGTATGTCCTCACTAACAGAACTGTTTTCCTCCATCTTACAGCTGAAGAATTTGTCGGAGACTTCATATCTCTCGACCCGGGCATGAGCTTGGAAAACCATTTTCAGCTCTTCGAACATCTCATATGCTCCATGTCTCTCAAAACGCTTTTGGAGCCCCGGCTCTAGGCTGTAAAGCATGCCGCACTGAACGAGGGAGTAGTCATCGGAACGTGCCTGCCAAGCGTTCATAACATCTTGTTCTGCAGGGAGAACGGGTGCGTCACCAAGCGGTGCTTGTAGGACATAATCTTTCTTGGCAGCTATGAGGATGATCCTCAGGTTCCGGACCCAGTCCGTATAGTTGCTGCCATCGTCTTTCAGCTTAGTTTTCTCTAGGAACGCGTTGAAGTTGAGGACTACGTTCGCCATTTGATCTACAAGACATATTGCAAAGATTTTAGACTAAGTTCATGATAATTAAGTTCAACTAATCAAATTATTAGTGAACTCCCACTTAGATTAGACATCCCTCTAGTCATCTAAGTATTACATGATCCGAGTTAACTAGACCGTGTCCGATCATCACGTGAGACGGACTAGTCAACATCGGTGAACATCTTCATGTTGATCGTATCTTCTATACGACTCATGCTCGACCTTTCGGTCTTCTGTGTTCCGAGGCCATGTCTGTACATGCTAGGCTCGTCAAGTCAACCTAAGTGTTTGCATGTGTAAATCTGTCTTACACCCGTTGTATGTGAACGTCTGAATAAAACACCCGATCATCACGTGGTGTTTTGAAACAGCGAACTGTCGCAACGGTGCACAGTTAGGGGGAACACTTCTTGAAATTAGTATGAGGGATCACCTTATTTACTACCGTCGTTCTAAGTAAACAAGATGCAAAACATGATAAACATCACATGCAATCAAATAATAAACGTGACATGATATGGCCAATATCACACAGCTCCTTTGATCTCTATCTTGGGGCTCCATGATCATCTTGTCACCGGCTTGACACCATGATCTCCATCATCATGATCTCCATCATCGTGTCTCCATGAAGTTGCTCGGCAACTATTACTTCTACTACTATGGCTAACGCGTTAAGCAATAAAGTAAAGTAATTTACATGGCGTTTCTCGATGACACGCAGGTCATTAAAAGAATAAAGACAACTCCTATGGCTCCTGCCGGTTGTCATACTCATCGACATGCAAGTCGTGAATCCTATTACAATAGCATGAACATCTCATACATCACATATAGATCATTCATCATTCATCACAACTTTGGCCATATCATATCACAAACCACTTGCTGCAAAAACAAGTTAGACGTCCTCTAATTGTTGTTGCAAGTTTTACGTGGCTGAATTAGGGTTCTAGCAAGAACGTTTTCTTACCTACGTTAAAGCCACAACGTGATTTGTCAACTTCTATTTACCCTTCATAAGGACCCTGTTCATCGATTCCGCTCCAACTAAAGTAGGAGAGACAGACACCCGCCAGCCACCTTATGCAACTAGTGCATGTTAGTCGGTGGAACCGGTCTCACGTAAGCGTACGTGTAAGGTTGGTCCGGGCCGCTTCATCCCATAATACCGCTGAAGCAAGAAAGGACTAGTAACGGCAAGAAAGTTGACAAATCTACGCCCACAACAAATTGTGTTCTACTCGCGCAAGAAGAACTACGCATAGACCTAGCTCATGATGCCACTGTTGGGGAATGTTGTAGAAAACAAAAAAAAATTCCTACTCGTTTCACCAAGATCATCTAGGAGTTCATCTAGCAACGAGTGATTAGATGCATCTACATACGTTTGTAGATCGCGCACGGAAGCATTCAAAAGAACGGTGATGATGTAGTCGTACTCGACGTGATCCAAATCACCGATGACCAGCGCCGAACGGACGGCACCTCCGCGTTCAACACACGTACGGAACAGCCACGTCTCCTCCTTCTTGATCCAGCAAGGGAGGGAGGAGAGGTTGATGGAGATGGCACCAGCAGCAGCACGACGGCGTGGTGTTGATGGAGCTGCAGTACTCCGGCAGAGCTTCGCTAAGCACTATGGAGGAGGAGGAGGTGTTGGGGAGGGAGAAGGAGGCAACCAAAGGCCAAGGCGTTCAGGTATGAAGTCCCTCCTCTCCCGCACTATATATAGGAGGGCCAAAGGGGGGGTGGCCGACCCTAGGAGATCCAATCTCCTAGGGGGTGCGGCGGCCAAGGGGGTTTCCCTCCCCCCCAAGGCACCTAGGAGGTGCCTTCCCCTCCTAGGACTCTTCCCCCCTTCAAACCCTAGGCGCATGGGCCTATGTGGGGCTGGTTCCCTTGGCCCATTAGGCCAAGGCGCACCCCCTACAGCCCATGTGGCCCCCGGGACAGGTGGACCCACCCGGTGGACCCCTGGGACCCTTCCGGTGGTCCCGGTACAATACCGATAACCCCGAAACTTGTCCCGATGCCCGAAACAGGACTTCCCATATATAAATCTTTACCTCCGGACCATTCCGGAACTCCTCGTGACGTCTGGGATCTCATCCGGGACTCCGAACAACATTCGGGTTACTGCATATACATATCCCTACAACCCTAGCGTAACTGAACCTTAAGTGTGTAGACCCTACGGGTTCGGGAGACAAGCAGACATGACCAAGACGACTCTCCGGTCAATAACCAACAGCGGGATCTGGATACCCATGTTGGCTCCCACATGCTCCACGATGATCTCATCGGATGAACCACGATGTCGAGGATTCAATCAACCCCGTACGCTATTCCCTTTGTCTATCGATATGTTACTTGCCCGAGATTCGATCGTCGGTATCCCAATACCTCGTTCAATCTCGTTACCGGCAAGTCACTTTACTCGTACCGTAATGCATGATCCCGTGACCAGACACTTGGTCACTCTGAGCTCATTATGATGATGCATTACCGAGTGGGCCCAGTGATACCTCTCCGTCATACGGAGTGACAAATCCCAGTCTTGATCCATGTCACCCAACAGACACTTTCGGAGATACCCGTAGTCTACCTTTATAGTCACCTAGTTACGTTGTGACGTTTGGCATACCCAAAGCACTCCTACGATATCCGGGAGTCACACGATCTCATGGTCTAAGGAAAAGATACTTGACATTGGAAAACTCTAGCAAACGAACTATACGATCTTGTGCTATGTTTAGGATTGGGTCTTGTCCATCACATCATTCTCCTAATGATGTGATCTCGTTATCAATGACATCCAGTGTCCATAGTCAGGAAACCATGACTATCTGTTGATCAACGAGCTAGTCAACTAGAGGCTCACTAGGGACATGTTGGTGTCTGTTATTCACACATGTATTACGATTTCCGGATAACACAATTATAGCATGAATAAAGACAATTATCATGAACAAGGAAATATAATAATAATGCTTTTATTATTGCCTCTAGGGCATATTTCCAACAGCAGCATCGTGGGATGAAGCGGCCTGGACCGACCTTACACGTACTCTTACGTGAGACAGGTTCCACCGATTGACATGCACTTGTTGCATAAGGTGGCTAGCGGGTGCCAGTCTCTCCCACTATAGTCGGATCGGATTCGATGAAAAGGGTCCTTATGAAGGGTAAATAGCAATTAACATATCACGTTGTGGTTTTTGCGTAGGTAAGAAACGTTCTTGCTAGAAACCCATAGCAGCCACGTAAAACATGCAAACAACAATTAGAGGATGTCTAACTTGTTTTTGCAGGGTATGCTATGTGATGTGATATGGCCAAGAAGAATGTGATGAATGATATGTGACGTATGAGATTGATCATGTTCTTGTAATAGGAATCACGACTTGCATGTCGATGAGTATGACAACCGGCACGAGCCATAGGAGTTGTCTTTATTTATTGTATGACCTGCGTGTCATTGAACAACGCCATGTAATTACTTTACTTTATTGCTAACCGGTAGCCATAGTAGTAGAAGTAATAAGTTGGCGAGACAACTTCATGGAGACACGATGATGGAGATCATGATGATGGAGATCATGGTGTCATGCCGGTGACGATGATGATCATGGAGCCCCGAAGATGGAGATCAAAAGGAGCAATATGATATTGGCCATATCATGTCACTTTTTGATTGCATGTGATGTTTATCATGTTTATGCATCTTATTTGCTTAGAACGATGGTAGTAAATAAGATGATCCCTCATTAAAATTTCAAGATAGTGTTCCCCCTAACTGTGCACCGTTGCGAAAGTTCGTCGTTTCGAAGCACCACATGATGATCGGGTGTGATAGATTCTTACGTTCACATACAACGGGTGTAAGCTAGATTTACACACGCGAAACACTTAGGTTGACTTGACGAGCCTAGCATGTACAGACATGGCCTCGGAACACAAGAGACCGAAAGGTCGAGCATGAGTCGTATAGTAAATACGATCAACATGAAGATGTTCACCGATGATGACTAGTCCGTCTCACGTGATGATTGGACACGGCCTAGTTGACTCGGATCATGTAATCACTTAGATGACTAGAGGGATGTCTATCTGAGTGGGAGTTCATAAGATGAACTTAATTATACTGAACATAGTCAAAAGATCTTTGCAAATTATGTCGTAAGCTCGCGCTTTTGTTCCACTGTTTAGATATGTTCCTAGAGAAAATATAGTTGAAAGTTGATAGTAGCGATTATGCGGACAGTAGAAAGCTTATGTCCTTAATGCACCGCTCAGTGTCCTGAACCCCAAACGTCGTTTGTGGATGTTGCGAACATCGGACATACACGTTTTGATAACTACGTGATAGTTCAGTTAAAGGGTTTAGAGTTGAGGCACCAAAGACATTTTCGAAACGTCGCGGAACATATGAGATGTTTTCGAGGGCTGAAATTGGGATTTCAGGCTCGTGCCCACGTCAAGAGGTTTAAGACCTCCGACAATTTTCTTAGCCTGCAAACTAAGGGAGAAAATCTTAATCGTTGAGGTTGTGCTCATATTGTCTGAGTGCAACAATCACTTGAATCGAGTGGGAGTTGATCTTCCAGATGAGATAGTGATGTTTCTCCAAAGTCATTGCCACCAAGCTGCCAGAGCTTCGTGATGAACTATAACATATCAGGGATAGATATGATGATCCTTGAGGTATTCACGATGTTTGACACCGCGAAAGTAGAAATCAAGAAGAAGCATCAATTGTTGATGGTTGGTGAAACCACTAGTTTCAAGAAGGGCAAGGGCAAGAAGGGATACTTCATGAACGGCAAATCAGCTGCTGCTCCAGTGAAGAAACCCAAGGTTGAACCCAAACCTGAGACTAAGTGCTTCTGTGATAAGGGGAATAGTCACTAGAGCGGAATTACCCTAGATACTTGCTAGATGAGAAGGCTGGCAAGGTCGATAGAAGTATATTGGATATACATTATGTTAATGTGTACTTTACTAGTACTCCTAGTAGCACCAGGGTATTAGATACCAGTTTTGTTGCTAAGTGTTAGTAACTCGAAATAAAAGAGCTACGGAATAAAGGAGACTAGCTAAAGGTGAGCTAATGATATGTGTTGGAAGTATTTCCAAGTTTGATGTGATCAAACATCGCATGCTCCCTCTACCATCAAGATTAGTATTAAACCTGAATAATTGTCATTTATTGTTTGCGTTGAGCATAGACATGATTGGATTATGTCTATCGCAATACGGTTATTCATTTAAGGAGAATAATGGTTACTCTGTTTATTTGAATAATACCTTCAATGGTCTTGCACCTTAAACGAATGGTTTATTGAACCTCGATCGTAGTGATACACATTTTCATGCCAAAAGATATAAGATAATAATGATAGTACCACTTACTTATGGCACTACCATGTAAGTCATATTGGTATAAAACGCGTGAAGAAGCTCCATGTTGATGGATCTTTGGACTCACTCGTTTTGAAAAGTTTGAGACATGCGAACCACGTCTATTGGTGTATACGCATGAAGAAACTCCATGAAGATGGATCGTTTGGACTCACTTGATTTTGAATCACTTGATACATGCAAATCATACCACATGGGCAAGATGACTGAAACCCTCGTTTTTCAGTAAAATGGAACAAGAAAGCAACTTGTTGGAAGTAATACATTTTGATGTGTGCAGTCCAATGAGTGCTGAGGCACGTAGTGGATATCATTATGTTCTTACTTCACGGATGATTTGAGTATATTTACTTGATGAAACACAAGTCTTAATTATTGAATGGTTCAAGTAATTTCAGAGTGAAGTTGAAGATCATCGTGACAAGAGGATAAAATTTCTATGATATGATCATAGAGATGAGTATCTGAGTTACGAGCTTTGGCACGCAATTAAGACATTGTGGAAATTGTTTCACAATTAATACCGCCTAGAACACCATAGTGTGATGGTGTGTCCAAACATCATAGTTGCACCCTATTGGATATGGTGCGTACCATGATGTCTCTTATCGAATTACCACTATCGTTCATGGGTTAGGCATTAGAGACAACCGCACTCACTTTAATGGGGAACCACGTAATTCCGTTGAGACGACACCGTTTGAACTGTGGTTTGGAGAAACCTAAGTTGTCGTTTCTTAAAAAGTTTGGGGCTGCGAGGCTTATGTGAAAAAGTTTCAGGTTGATAAGCTCGAACCCAAAGCGGATAAAATGCATCTTCATAGGACACCCAAAACAGTTGGATATACCTCCTAATTCAAATCCGAAAGCAATAGGGATTGTTTCTTGAATCGGGTCCTTTCTCGAGGAAAAGTTTGTCTCGGAAAGTTGAGTGGGAGGATGGTGGAGACTTGATATGGTTATTGAACCATCACTACAACTAGTGTGTAGCAGGGCACAGGAAGTTGTTCCTGTGGCACCTATGTAACGCCCTCGATGCGGCTATATCTCCCATGTGTCGAAGCACGACTTAGAGGCATAACTGCATCGAGGGCGTTACAAGTTGGTATCAGAGCCAGGTTACGCAACCAAGCTCAAGGAGGAGCTCGATGAAGATCTTGCCCTTTGTGTTGTTTCGTTCTAGTTGATCAGTAGTGGAGCCCAGTTGGGGTCGATCGGGGACCTTTGTCGCATTTGGGGTTCTTCTTTTATTTTGGTTCTGTAGTCGGACCTTGATTGTATCTGGATGATGTAATGCTTTATTCATGTAATTGTGTGAAGTTGCGATTGTAAGCCAACTATGTATCTCTTTCCCTTATGTATTACATGGGTTGTGTGAATATTACCTCACTTGCGACATTGCTTTCAATGCGGTTATGCTTCTAAGTCGTGCTTCGACACGTGGGAGATATAGCCGCATCGAGGGCGTTACAACCTACACCAATTGAAGTAGAAGCTTATGATAGTGATCATGAAACTTCGGATCAAGTCACTATCGTACCTCGTAGGGTGACAAGGATGCGTACTACTTTAGAGTGGTACAGTAATCCTGTCTTGAAGGTCATGTTGCTAGACAACAATGAACCTACGAGCTATGGAGAAGCGATGGTGGGCCCAAATTCCGACAAATGGTTAGAAGCCATGATATCCGAGATAGGATCCATGTATCAGAACAAAGCATGGACTTTGGTGGACTTGCCCAATGATCGGCAAGCCATTGAGATAAATGGATCTTTAAGAAGAAGACGGACATGGATGGTAATGTCACCATCTATGAAGCTCGACTTGTGGCGAAGAGTTTTTCACAAGTTCAAAGAGTTGACTACGATGAGATTTTCTCATCCGTAGTGATACTTAAGTCCGTCGGAATCATGTTAGCATTAGCTGCATTTATGAAATCTGGCAGATGGATGTCAAAACGAGTTTCCTTACCAGTTTTCGTAAGGAAAGATTGCATATGATACAATCAGAAAGGTTTTGTCGATCCTAAGGATGCTAAAAGGTGTGCTAGCTCTAGCGATCCTTCTAAGGATTGGATTAAGCATCTCGGAGTTGGAATATGCACTTTGATAATATGATCAAAGATTTTTGGTTTATACAAAGTTTATGAGAAACTTGTATTTCCAAAGAAGTGAGTGGGAGCACTATAGAATTTCTGATAAGTATATGTTGTAAATAATTGTTGATCAGAAATGATGTAGAATTTCTAGAAAGCGTATAGGGTTATTTGAAAAGTGTTTTTCAATGGAAAGCCTGGATTAGGCTACTTGAACAATAAGCATCAAGATCTATAAGATAGATCAAAATGCTTAATAGTACTTTCAAATGAGCACATACCTTGACATGATCTTGAAGGTGTTCAAGATGGATCCGTCAAAGAAGGAGTTCTTGCCTGAGTTCTAAGGTATGATGTTAAGACTTAAAGCTCGACCACGGCAGAAGAAAGAGGAAGGATGAAGGTCGTCCCCTATGCTTTTGTCATAGGCTCTATACTGTATGCCATGCTGAGTACCGCACCTGATGTGTGCCTTGCCACATGTCTGGCTAGAGGGTACAAAGGTGATCAAGGAGTCGATTACTAGATGGCGGTCAATATAATCCTTAGAGGAATAAGGATATGTTTCTCGGTTATGGAGGTGATAAAGAGTTCGATGTAAAGAGTTACGTTGATGCAAGCTTTAACACCTATCCGAATGACTCTGAGTAGCAAACCGGATACATATAGTGGAGCAACCATTTGGAATAGCTCCAAGTGGAGCGTGGAAGCAGCATTTACAATATGACCTAGAAATTTGCGAAGTAAATACGGATCTGAATGTTGCAGACCCGTTGACTAAAACCACTCTTACAAGCAAAACATGATCAAACCCCAGAACTCATTGAGTCTTAATCACATGATGATGTGAACTAGTTTAGTGACACTAGTAAACTCTTGGGTGTTGGTCACATGACGATGTGACCTGTGAGTGTTAATCACATGGTGATGTGAACTAGATTATTGACTCTAGTGCAAGTGGGAGACTGTTGGAAATATGCCCCCGAGGCAATAATAAATTAGTTATTATTACTATATTTCCTTGTTCATTATAATCTTTTATTATCCATGCTATAATTGTATTGATAGGAAACTCAGATACATGTGTGGATACATAGACAACACCATGTCCCTAGTAATCCTCTAATTGACTAGCTCATTGATCAATAGATGGTTACGGTTTCCTGACCATGGACATTGGATGTCGTTGATAACGGGATCACATCATTAGGAGAATGATGTGATGGACAAGACCCAATCCTAAGCCTAGCACAAATATCGTAGTTCGTATGCTAAAGCTTTTCTAATGTCAAGTATCATTTCCTTAGACCATGAGATTGTGCAACTCCAGGACACCGTAGGAATGCTTTGGGTGTACCAAACGTCACAACGTAACTGGGTGGCTATAAAGGTGCACTACAGGTATCTCTGAAAGTGTCTTTTGGGTTGGCACGAATCGAGACTGGGATTTGTCACTCCGGTAAACGGAGAGGTATGTCTAGGCCCACTCGGTAGGACATCATCATAATGTGCACAATGTGACCAAGGGGTTGATCACGGGATGATGTGTTACGGAACGAGTAAAGAGACTTGCCGGTAACGAGATTGAACAAGGTATCGGTATACCGACGATCGAATCTCGGGCAAGTACTATACCGCTAGACAAAGGGAATTGTATACGGGATCGATAGAGTCCTTGACATCGTGGTTCATCCGATGAGATCATCGTGGAACATGTGGGAGCCAACATGGGTATCCAGATCCCGCTGTTGGTTATTGGCCGGAGAACGTCTCGGTCATGTCTGCATGGTTCCCGAACCCGTAGGGTCTACACACTTAAGGTTCGATGACGCTAGGGTTATAAAGGAAGTTTGTATGTGGTTACCGAATGTTGTTCGGAGTCCCGGATGAGATCCCGGACGTCACGAGGAGTCCCGGAATGGTCTGGAGGTAAAGATTTATATATGGGAAGTCCTATTTTGGCCACTGGAAAATGTTCGGGATTTTTCGGTATTGTACCGGGAAGGTTCTAGAAGGTTCCGGAATGGGGCCCACCTGCATGGGGGACCCACATGAACGTGGGTAGTGGGGGCAAGGCCCCACACCCCTGGTCAAGGCACACCAAGATCCCCCTAGAAGGAATAAGATCATATCCCGAATGGATAAGATCAAGATCCCTAAAAAGGGGGGATAACAATCGGTGGGGAAGGAAATGATGGGATTTCTTTCCTCCCACCTTTGCCAACGCCCCAATGGACTTGGAGGGCAAGAAACCAGCCCCCTCCACCCCTATATATAGTGGGGAGGCGCATGGGAGCTTCACCCTTCCCCTGGCGCAGCCCTCCGCCTCTCCCAAGTACTCCTCCTCTCTAGCGGTGCTTGGCGAAGCCCTGCAGGATTGCCATGCTCCACCACCACCATCACGCCGTTGTGCTGCTGCTGGATGGAGTCTTCCTTAACCTCTCCCTCTCTCCTTGCTGGATCAAGGCATGGGATACATCACCGGGCTGTACGTGTGTTGAACGCGGAGGTGCCGTCCGTTCGGCACTAGGATCTCCGGTGATTTCGATCACGACGAGTACGACTCCTTCAACCCCGTTCTCTTGAATGCTTCCGCTTAGCGATCTACAAGGGTATGTAGATGCACTCTCCTGCCCCTCGTTGCTGGTTTCTCGATAGATAGATCTTGGTGACACGTAGGAAAATTTTGAATTTATACTACGTTCCCCAACAGGGACTCTCGTTTCTGTGGAAGACAAGCTTGGCGATCCGGATATTATATTTCCTTCTTTGTAACCGACTCCGTGTAAACCCTAGCCCCCTCCGGTGTCTATATAAACCGGAGGGTTTAGTCCTTAGAGGGACGATCACAATCATAATCATCATAGGCTAGCTTCTAGGGTTTAGCCTCCACGATCTCGTGGTAGATCAACTCTTGTATTACTCATCTCATCAATATCAATCAAGCAGGAAGTAGGGTTTTACCTCCATCGAGAGGGCCCGAACCTGGGTAAACATTGTGTCCCTTGCCTCATGTTACCATCAGCCTTAGACGCACAGATCGGGACCCCCTATCCGAGATCCGCCGGTTTTGACACCGACGCCTCCCCCCCCACCCTCCCCTGAACAGCCCCCACCGCCTGTGTTCCTCCACCACCCCCACCCCCCACCCCCGCCCCCACCTGCGTCGAGTTTTCTTCGTTCGGCGAGGGCCCACCACCGCCCCCCACAACCACCATCCCCACCTGAGCTCCTTCCTTCGCACCGGCGAACTCTGGTGAGCCCTCAAAAATCGACTAACCCAATTTTGAAATTTAGTCTACTGTCATTTAACTAGTGTGGAATATAAAAGGGGAAAACCATAAGCATTGTGAGTATAGTGTTGAGCATGCCATGGCGGATCTGAAGGTGCAAACCAGACGAAGTCAACTTCACAACCAATGTTTGCTTTCAACTAACAAGTAACTGATGGACAAGAAATCAGAGTAAAGCAGTGGCGATCTATTTTCTTGCTACAATAAATAAGTTGAGCAGATACGAAAGAGTACCGCCTCTGGTGCGGCGCCGTGTATGCATCTGCTGAGAATTTGACGGTGTTGCGGTAGCGATGGCTGTCGGCGACATGGAAGCAGATCTAGGAGGGTAGATGGTGGCGGCAGCGCCCGGTGGACGAGACGGTCGTAGGAGCGGCGTCGGCAAGGTGGACGACGGCGGGGATGAAGCGAGAGGATGGGATGCAAGGATCCCGGTCCAAAGCCGTGGATGAGAGAGGTCGATCTCTTGTAATGGACGACGGCGTCGGGGTATCAGCTCCGGCATGGTGGAGGAGGACGGCGGTGGATGGGGTGGCGGATGGAGGAGGCTGGGGTGGAGAGGGTGTTTTGGCGCCCACAGAGTATGAATGGGGAAATGGAGGGAGAGAGGAAGGGGGAACCATGTCTTCAGGGCACGCTTGTCTCAAATGCAAGGAAATTTACAAACTTAGCCCCCGTTTAAAATTTCCTACATCACAGCAATATTAGTCGGTTGGGGATAGGACGGTAATCGCGCATGCACCCAATATTTGTCGATGAGAGTTTGTTTTTGGCGCCCACCGTGTATGAATCGGGGAGGGAGTCGATTTCAGCCTAGGAGACACTATGTTTTGGCGCCCACCATGTATGAATCCGGGTGAGGGGCGGTTATGTCACATTTGAGTGAAATTACAAACCTACCCCTATCGAAACCTATAGAAATCGAGCCGATAGGCTTTGCGTGTCAGGTATAGGTAGTAATTTCCATCTTGCAGATTTTGGTTTCGGTGGTTAGTGCGACTTTCCCCGCTTCGCTCAAATTTTTGCAGAGCAAGAGTGCACGTTTACCGTGCCAACTCAATTCGAATCCAGTTTGTATTCTAATTTTTTATTGGAATAAAATTCTATATACATCATTTTTTATATATACTTTCAAAAGCACAACAAAGAATTATGCTCCTTTATATGTATAATGTGATTTACAAATACAATGATCTCAAAATCATAAGGTTGAATTCAAAAATAATTAAACCAAATTAAGTTCTACTAAAATGTATGGATTGGTAATATCTACATATTAAATAACATAGATGCGCGTGAATTCATATGAGTATGCATGTTTGATAGATCAATTTTGGTTCGAGTATGAATTACATGTATCATCATCTCGAATTCAAATATTTGAATCCCTTTTATGTTGACTCCTTTCACGGCCATCTCTCTCGCATGCTCCTTCATGTAGCTATCATTCTCTTTTCTCCAGCTCACCCGCACACTCACTTCATGTTTCTCCTATCTTCACAAACATGGTCTCTCAATGTCTCCCTTGAGAAGTGACACACTCTCCTTATCATTATACATTACACGATTTTCATTATCTCTCATCTCTCTACCATTCTCTGGTTTCACTAGGTACCTAAGCTTTCTTTTTCACCGCCACACATACAGTCTCACTCGTATTTCACTTTGTCTTTCTCTCTATGGGGTTCTCTCTCATACCCCATATGTCTCTAGATATGACTCATACCACTAAAATTACTCTCTCCTGCAGACACAACATTTGTTGCGGTCTCCTTTCCGTCTCCATCCCAGTTATAAAATTGACATTATTCATTTGTTTACTGATCAGACAAACTCCTCCCTCTCTCTCTCTCTCCCTCTCTCTCACACACACACACACAACTCCTGCTTCCACTCCCCTTCCCGACTACCGTCTCTCTCTCACACACACACAAAACTCTCACTTTCGCACCCCCAACTCATATTTCTCTCACAATCATTGATCGACTAGCCTCCAGATAGGTTTATACACCCGCACACTGATACGTCTCCAACGTATCTATAATTTTTGATTGTTCCATGATATTATATTACCCCTTTTGGATGTTTATGGGCTTTATTTTACACATTTATATCATTTTTGGGACTAACCTACTAACCGGAGGCCCATCTCGCATTGCTATTTTTTTTGCCTATTTCAGTATTTCAAAGAAAAGGAATATCAAATGGAGTCCAAACAGAATGAAACCTTCGGGAGCGTGATTTTTGGAACGAACGTGATCCAAAGGACTTGGAGTGCAAGTCAAGAAGCAGCCGAGGCGGCCACGAGAGGGTAGCCCCCCCTATAGGGCGCGTTTCCCTGTCTCGTGGGCCCCTCGGGCGGCCATCGACGTACTTCTTCCTCCTATATAAGCCTACGTACCCCGAAAACATCTAGGGAGCCAACGAAACACAATTTCCACCGCCGTAACCTTCTGTATCCGCGAGTTCCCATCTTGGAGCCTTCGCCGGTGCTCCGCTGGAGGGGGAATCGACCATGGAGGGCTTCTACATCAACATCCTTGCCCCTCCGATGAGTTGTGAGTAGTTTACCACAGACCTACGGGTCCATAGTTATTAGCTAGATGGCTTCTTCTCTCTTTTTGGATCTCAATACAATGTTCTCCCCCTCTCTTGTGGAGATCTATTTGATGTAAACTCTTTTTGTAGTGTGTTTGTCGAGATCTGATGAATTGTGGGTTTATGATCAAGTTTATCTACGAGAAATATTTGAATCTCCTCTGAATTCTTTTATGTATGATTGAGGTATCTTTGCAAGTCTCTTCGAATTATCAGTTTGGTTTGGCCTACAAGATTGATCTTTCTTGCCATGGGAGAAGTGCTTAGCTTTGGGTTCAATCTTGCGGTGTCCTTACCCAGTGACAGAAAGGGTTGCAAGGCACGTATTGTATTGTTGCCATCGAGGATAAAAAGATGGGGTTTATATCATATTGCATGAGTTTATCCATCTACATCATGTCATCTTGCTTAAGGCGTTACTCTGTTCTTATGAACTTAATACTCTAGATGCAGGCAGGAGTCGGTCGATGTGTGGAGTAATAGTAGTAGATGCAGGCAGGAGTCGGTCTACTTGTTGCGGACGTGATGCCTATATACATGATCATGCCTAGATAATCTCATAATTATTCGCTTTTCTATCAATTGCTCGACAGTAATTTGTTCACCCACCGTAATACTTATGCTATCTTGAGAGAAGCCACTAGTGAAACCTATGGCCCCCGGGTCTATCTCTTATCATATTTGCTTCCAATCTACTTTTATTTGCATCTTTACTTTTTGCATCTATATTATAAAATACCAAAAATATATTTATCTTATCATACTATCTCTATTAGATCTCACTTTCGCAAGTGGCCGTGAAGGGATTGACAACCCCTTTATTGCGTTGGTTGCGAGTTCTTTGTTTGTTTGTGTAGGTGCGTGGGACTTTTGAGGAGCCTCCTACTGGATTGATACCTTGGTTCTCAAAAACTGAGGGAAATACTTACGCTACTATTGCTGCATCACCCTTTCCTCTTCAAGGAAAACCAACGCAAGCTCAAGACGTAGCAAGAAGGATTTCTGGCGCCGTTGCCGAGGAGGTCTTCGCTCAAGTCAAGACATACCAAGTACCCATCACAAACTCATCTCCCTTGCATTTACATTATTTGCCATTTGCCTCTCGTTTTCCTCTCCCGCACTTCACCCTGTCGTTTTATTCGCCCTCTCTTTCCCAATCTCCTCCTCTCTCTTTTCGCTTGCCTTTTTCTGTTTGCTTGTTTGTTGGATTACTTGTTGCCATGGCGCAAGATAATACCAAATTGTGTGATTTCTCGAATACTAATAATAATGATTTCCTTAGTACTCCGATTGCTCCTCTTAATGATGTTGAGTCTTGTGAAATCAATACTGCTTTGCTGAATCTTGTTATGAAAGATCAATTCGCCGGCCTTCCTAGTGAAGATGCCGCTACTCATTTAAACAACTTTGTTGATTTGTGTGATATGCAAAAGAAGAAAGATACGGATAACAATATTGTCAAATTGAAGTTATTTCCGTTTTCACTTAGAGATCGTGCTAAAGTTTGGTTTTCGTCTTTGCCTAAAAATAGTATTGATTCTTGGAACAAGTGCAAAGATGCTTTTATCTCTAAGTATTTTCCTCCCGCTAAGATTATCACTCTTAGGAACGATATTATGAATTTTAAACAACTTGATCATGAGCATGTTGCCCAATCTTGGGAAAGAATGAAATTGATGATTCGCAATTGCCCTACTCATGGTTTGAATTTATGGATGATCATACAAAAATTTTATGCCGGTTTGAACTTTGCTTCTAGAAATCTCTTAGATTCGGCCGCGGGAGGCACGTTTATGGAAATCACGTTAGGAGATGCTACAAAACTTCCTTGATAATATTATGGCTAATTATTCTCAATGGCACACCGAAAGATCTTCTAGTAAAAAAGTGCATGCTATAGAAGAAATCAATGTTTTGAGTGGAAAGATGGATGAACTTATGAAATTGTTTGCTACTAAAAATACTCCTCTTGATCCCAATGATATGCCTTTGTCTACTTTGATTGAGAATAATAATGAATCTATGGATGTGAATTTTGTTGGTAGGAATAGTTTTGGAAACAATGCTTATAGAGGAAACTTTAATGCTAGACCGTTCCCTAGTAATTCCTCTAATAATTATGGAAATTCCTACAATAATTCTTATGGTAATTTTAATAAGATGCCCTCTGATTTTGAGAATAGCGTGAAAGAATTTATGATTTCTCAAAAGAATTTTAATGCCTTGCTTGAAGAAAAATTGCTCAAAGTTGATGATTTGGCTAGGAACGTTGATAGACTTTCGCTTGATGTTGATTCTCTTAAACTTAGATCTTCTTCTCCTAAGCATGATATCAATGAGTCTCTCAAAGCAATGAGAATTTCCATTGATGAGTGCAAGGAAAGAACCGCTAGATTGCGTGCAAAGAAAGATTGCTTTATAAAAGTGTGTTCTTCTAGTTTCCATGAAAATAATGATGAAGATCTTAAAGTTATTGATGCGTCTCCTATTAGATCTTTGTTTTGCAATATGAATCTTGATAATTATGGGACTGATGATGAGTCAACTTTGCCTAGAAGGCGTCCCAAGAATTCGGAGTCTTTAGATCTTGATGCTAAATTTGGTAAAAGTAGGATTGGAGAGGTCATGACTTTGAATAATATTGAACCCACTATCTCGGATTTCAAGGAATTTGATTATGATAATTGTTCTTTAGAAGGTTGTATTTCCTTGTTGCAATCCGTTGTTAATTCTCCTCATGCTTATAGTCAAAATAAAGCTTTTACCAAACATATCGTTGATGCCTTGATGCAATCTTATGATGAAAAACTTAATTTGGAAGTTTCTATACCTAGAAAACTTAATGATGAGTGGGAACCTACTATAAAGATTAGAATTAAAGATCATGAGTGTTTTGCTTTGTGTGATTTGGGTGCTAGTGTTTCCACGATTCCGAAAACTTTATGTGATATTCTAGGTTTCCATGATCTTGATGATTGCTCTTTAAATTTGCACCTTGCGGATTCCACCATTAAAAAGCCAATGGGAAGGATCAATGATGTTCTCATTGTTGCAAATAGAAATTTGGTGCCCGTAGATTTTATCGTTCTTGATATAGATTGCAATCTTTCTTGCCCTATTATTCTTGGTAGACCTTTCCTTAGAACGATTGGCGCGATTATTGATATGAAGGAAGGGAATATTAGATTCCAATTTCCATTAAAGAAAGGCATGGAGCACTTTCCAAGAAAGAAAGTCAAATTACCTTATGAATCTATCATGCCAGCTACTTATGAATTGAGTGCCAAAGATGGCACTACTTAAATCTACCTTCGCTTTTATGCCTAGCTAGGGGTGTTAAACGATAGCGCTAGTTGGGAGGCAACCCAATTTTCTTTGTGTTTTTTGTTTTTGTTCCTGTTTAGTAATAAATCTTGCATCTACCTTCTGTTTATATGTGTTTTTATCTTTTAATTAGTGTTTGTGCCAAGTAGAACCTATAGGATAACCTATGATGATAGTTGATTTGATTCTGCTGAAAAACAGAAACTTTGCATATACGAATTTAGTTTTGTTAAATCACAGAAACGTGTTTTTGCGTTGATTCTTTTTTCTTCTGATCAATAGACAAATTTTCCAGGACTTCCTATTTTGGTAGGATTTTTAGAGTTCCAGAAGTTTGCGTTAGTTACAGATTGCTACAGACTGTTCTGTTTTTGACAGATTCTGTTTTTTGTGTGTTGTTTGCTTATTTTGATGCATCTATGGCTAGTAAAATAGTTTATAAACCATAGAGAAGTTGGAATACAGTAGGTTTAACACCAAAATAAATAAAGAATGAGTTCATTACAGTACCTTATGTGGTGGTTTTGTTTTCTTTCACTAACGGAGCTTATAAGATTTCCTGTTGAGTTTTGTGTTGTGAAGTTTTCAAGTTTTGGGTAAAGCTTTTATGGACTATGGAATAAGGAGTGGCAAGAGCCTAAGCTTGGGGATGCCCATGGCACCCCAAGATATTCAAGGATAGCCAAAAGCCTAAGCTTGGGGATGCCCCGGGAAGGCATCCCCTCTTTCGTCTTCGTTCATTGGTAACTTTACTTGGAGCTATATTTTTATTCGCCACATGATATGTGTTTTGCTTGGAGCGTCGTGTATTATATTAGTCTTTGCTTTTTAGTTTACCACAATCATCCTTGCTGTACACACCTTTTGGGAGAAGCCTACTTGATTAGAATTTGCTAGAATACTCTATGTGCTTCACTTATATCTTTTGAGCTTGATAGTTTTTGCTCTAGTGCTTCACTTATATTTTTTAGAGCACGGTGGTGACTTAATTTTGAAGAAATTGCTAGTCTCTCATGCTTCACTTATATCTTTTTGAGAGTCTTTTAGAACAGCATGGTATTTGCTATGGTTACAAAGTTGGTCCTAGAATGATGAGCATCCAAGTTGGGTATAATAAAAACTATCATAGAAAAGAATTGGATGCTATGATCAATATGATGCTTGATAATTGTTTTGAGATATGGAGGTAGTGATATTAAAGTCATGCTAGTTGAGGTGATTATGAAAAATACTTGTGTTGAGGGTTGTGATTCCCGTAGCATGCACGTATGGTGAACCGCTTTGTGATGAAGTTGGAGCACAATTTTATTTATTGATTGTCTTCCTTATGAGTGGCGGTCGGGGACGAGCGATGGTCTTTTCCTACCAATCTATCCCCCTAGGAGCATGCGCGTAGTGCTTTGGTTTTTGATGACTTCTAGATTTTTGCAACAAGTACATGAGTTCTTTTGACTAATGTTGAGTCCATGGATTATACACACCTCACCCTTCCACCATTGCTAGCCTCTCTTGTGCCGCACAACTTTTGCTGGTACCATACACCTACCATATACCTTCCTCAAAACAGCCACCATACCTACCTATCATGGCATTTCCATAGCCATTCTGAGATATATTGCCATGCAACCTTCCACCGTTCCGTTCATATGACACGCATTACTTTTGTCATATTTCTTTTTCCATGATCATGTAGTTGACATTGTATTTGTGGCAAGGCCACCTTCATAATTTTCATACATGTCGCTCTTGATTCATTGCATATCCCGGTACACCGCCGGAGGCATTCATATAGAGTCATATCTTGTTCTAGCTTTGAGTTGTAATTCTTGAGTTGTAAATCCATAAAAGTGTGATGATCTTCATTATTAGAGCATTGTCCTAGTGAGGAAAGGATGATGAAGACTATGATTCCCCCACAAGTCGGGATGAGACTTTGGACTTTACAAAAAGAAAAAAAAGAAAAAAAGAGAAAGGGCAAAAAAAGGCCAAAAGAAAAAAAGAGAAAAAGAAAAAAATAAAATGAGAGAAAAAGAGAGAAGGGACAATGCTACTATCTCTTTTTCCACACTTGTGCTTCAAAGTAGCACCATGATCTTCATGTTAGAGAGTCTCATATGTTGTCACTTTCATATACTAGTGGGAATTTTTCATTATAGAACTTGGCTTGTATATTCCAATGATGGGCTTCCTCAAAATGCCCTAGGTCTTCGTGAGCAAGTGAGTTGGATGCACACCCACTTAGTTTCTTTAGTTGAGCTTTCAAATATTTATAGCTCTAGTGCATCCGTTGCATGGCAATCCCTACTCACTCACATTGATATCTATTAATGGGCATCTCCATAGCCCGTTGATACGCCTAGTTGATGTGGGACTATCTTCTCCTTTTTGTCTTCTCCACAACCACCATTCTACTCCACATATAGTGCTATGTCCATGGCTCACACTCATGTATTGCGCGAAAGTTGAAAGAGTTTGGGATTATTAAAGTGTGAAACAATTGCTTGGCTTGTCATCGGGGTTGTGCATGATTAAATACTTTGTGTGATGAAGATAGAGCAACAGTCAGACTATATGATTTTGTAGGGATAACTTTCTTTGGCCATGTTATTTTGAGAAGACATGATTACTTTGATTAGTATGCTTGAAGTATCACCATTTTCATGTTAATATGAACTTTTATATTGTATCATTTGGATCTGAAGATTCATGCCACAATAAAGAAAATTACATTGAGAATTATGCTAGGTAGCATTGCACATCAAAAAATTCTTTTTTATCATTTACCTACTTGAGGACGAGCAGGAATTAAGCTTGGGGATGCTTGATACGTCTCCAACGTATCTATAATTTTTGATTGTTCCATGCTATTATATTACCCCTTTTGGATGTTTATGGGCTTTATTTTACACATTTATATCATTTTTGGGACTAACCTACTAAACGGAGGCCCAGCCCGTATTGCTGTTTTTTTTGCCTATTTCAGTATTTCGAAGAAAAGGAATTCAAACGGAGTCCAAACGGAATGAAACCTTCGGGAGCGTGATTTTTGGAACGAACGTGATCCAGAGGACTTGGAGTGCAAGTCAAGAAGCAGCTGAGGCGGCCACGAGAGGGTGGGGTGCCCCCCCCCTATAGGGCGTGCCCCCCTGTCTCGTGGGCCCCTCGGGCGGCCACCGACGTACTTCTTCCTCCTATATAAGCCTACATACCCCGAAAACATCCAGGGAGCCAACGAAACACAATTTCCACCGCCGTAACCTTCTGTATCCGCGAGATCCAATCTTGGAGCCTTCGCCGGCGCTCCGTTGGGGGGGGAATCGACCATGGAGGGCTTCTACATCAACATCCTTGCCCCTCCGATGAGTTGTGAGTAGTTTACCACAGACCTACGAGTCCATAGTTATTAGCTAGATGGCTTCTTCTCTCTTTTTGGATCTCAATACAATGTTCTCCCCCTCTCTTGTGGAGATCTATTCGATGTAAACTCTTTTTGAGGTGTGTTTGTCGAGATCCGATGAATTGTGGGTTTATGATCAAGTTTCTCTATGAGAAATATTTGAATCTCCTCTGAATTCTTTTATGTATGATTGAGTTATCTTTGCAAGTCTCTTCGAATTATCAGTTTGGTTTGGCCTACTAGATTGATCTTTCTTGCTGTCGGTGTCAAAACCGGCGGATCTCGGGTAGGGGGTCCCGAACTGTGCGTCTAGGCGGATGGTAACAGGAGACAAGGGACACGATGTTTTTACCCAGGTTCGGGCCCTCTCGGTGGAGGTAAAACCATACTCATGCTTGATTAATATTAATGATATGGGTAGTACAAGAGTAGATCTACCACGAGATCAAGGAGGCTAAACCCTAGAAGCTAGCCTATGGTATGATTGTTGTTCGTCCTACGGACTAAAACCCTCCGGTTTATATAGACACCGGAGAGGGCTAGGGTTACACAAAGTCGGTTACAATGGTAGGAGATCTACATATCTGTATCGCCAAGCTTGCCTTCCACGCCAAGGAAAGTCCCATCCGGACACGGGACGAAGTCTTCAATCTTGTATCTTCATAGTCTTGGAGTCTGGCCAAAGATGATAGTTCGGCTATCCGGACACCCCCTAGTCCAGGACTCCCTCAATAGCCCCCGAACCAGGCTTCAATGATGATGAATCCAGCGTGTTGATTGTCTTCGGCATTGCAAGGCGGGTTCTTCTCCAAATCCTGTGATGAATAGTGTCCGGCTTCTTATAAATGCTGCGCTCCTTGGCTTCTATGCCCAATAATGACCATCTTCCACGTATCAAACGAATGCGAAAAGCCAGGGTATTTTTACACATGCCCCCCTAGCTGCGTGAATGAGCCGCCTATAAAAGGAGACGAGGATCTAGATCCGAATCACACCATCCTCCCTCCGCGAGCACTCACCGGAGCGCCTTTGACAAGAATCCATTCCATCATGGACAGTCGACGCGGCTCCTCCTCTCGCGCTCCCAGCCCTCAGCCAGGAGATTGGGGGAGATGCTCAGTCCCGCATAGCGAGTTAGTGATGCTCCAAGCCGAGGGATATCTTCCCCCAGCCTTTATGGTTCCGGTTCGAGCCGGACTCGCCACCTACAAGGGCGGAAAGCAGGCGGAGAGCGTCCCCAATCCCTCCAAAGGAGAGCGGGTATGCTTTGTCTCTTATCTAATAAGAGGATTCGGATTTCCAATACATCCGTTTCTCCGGGGGCTCCTGGAGTTCTACGGCCTCCAGCTGCACCACCTTACGCCTGCCTCCATTCTGCACATCGCGGGCTTCGTGGCCCTTTGCGAGCTGTTCCTGGGCGTCGAGGCTCATTTTGCGTTGTGGAAGAGATTATTCTGCCTCGTACCCTATTCTCGTGAGGGGTTGATATATCAAGTGGGCGGAGCCGAGATATGGCGCATCGCCGGGACCGGATATCTATCCGGAACCCCGAAGAAGGCGTCCGAAGACTGGCCTTCAGAATGGTTCTATATAGAAGACGCCCCGCTACCGGATCCAGTTCGGATCGGCCTCCCGGAGTTCAGTAACGCTCCATTGAAGAAACACCTAAGTTGGCGTCCGCGGAGCTCTCAACGGGAGAATGACAGGGACGTCCTTTACCTGATGGGCCGAATAAGATTATTGGCTCATTTCGGATTGACCATGATCGGAGTCATGGCCACATGCATTATGCGGGGGGTGCAGCCGCTCCAGTATAGGGGCCACCCCATGTGGGATTTCAACGGGGAGGATGATGCCACCCGTCATGGCCATAAGGGGCCGGGATCGGTTGCCGATCTGGTGAAGATCCTGTCCGGCCTGTACAAAGGGGAAAAGGAGGATTTTCTTCGCGTCAGTCCACTGAACGGTTTTCTATGAACAATCCTCGAAGCTGGGTAAGCGGACATTTCTTTTTGCCTATCCGATCCACATTCCCATGGTTAAGTATCTCATTTTGTGATTTCGTCGCAGGAACTGCGCCGGGCCGTAGAGGATATACACAGCCCGGCTCCACAACCCGAGGATCCGGGACGGTTCCTCGATCCGGCCTCCGAAGAGGATCCGGACATACAGGTGGAGCTGATCGATGGCGTGTTCCACCAACTTAGCATCGATAATGCTTTGGTCGCCATTACGGCCGACTACCCCGGAATATTTCCAGCTTCCCAGGTAACTGTGACCGAAGTCCTGATACCATGACCCATCCGTGCTTATTTCTGATCGCCGCATACAAACGGTGTTCCGCAGGAGGTGCCTTCGAGGCGGGAAGCCGAGCCCGCGGCGGCTGGCCAACAAGGGGCAGCTCGGCCCAGCAGGCGGAAAAGAAGTGTGGTGCGGATTGAGACGTCGCCGCAACAGTATGGCGCGCCACCATGTTTCCAGGAAAGATTCCTAGAGGGCATACTAACGCTCGTGATTTTTTCAGGAGAAAGAGCACTCGCCGGACTATGTCCGGAGAGGTTTCCAATCAAGCCTCCGCCAGCCAGGCTCCAACGCCAGGTCCGGAGGGGGAGGCGAACACAAGGCGCGCGTCGGGTGCTCCTCCAACGGAGGATGCTGACAGGTTGTCCGCCACCAGATCTGAGGTGGAGAGTGCCACGAATCACAGGCGCCACCGGACAATCCTTCGTGACGCATGTTTCTCCCAAGAGGCATTGAATGCCTTTAATTTGGGAGATGCGCACCTCCGTGCCGCTCAAGATGGTCTAGCCAGAGACATAGAGCAGTATGTAAAAGACATACGGGTGAGGAATTTTGACAGTTATATGTGCTAGTAGCCCCCGAGACTTAAAATAGTTAGAATAACTGATTTAAGGGTCATTTGTTATGCAGGATCTTACAGAAAAGAATACCCATCTGTCCCAGGAGCTTCAAGAGTGCAAGGCCCAACTTGAGGCCGCACTAGCCGCCATAGGGGAGCCACAGAGACCCCTCTGGTAATATATACTTTGAAATATAAGTAGTTTGTGAACTGCGGCGTGTGTATAAGTCTGACAATAGTATTGCAGATGGCGCCGGACTAGATCCAGACAGGCAACAGCTACTACACCAGCTAAAGGCCGGCGAGAAGGTGCTTACAAGGGTGCGGCAAGAGAAGAATAACCTCCAAGATGCCAACACCCAGCTGGGCGAGGAACTAAAAGATGTTCGGGTCCAGCTGTCTGACTCCATGAAGGAGAATCGGCGGCTTCATCGCAGCATTTATAATAAGTGCTTGAGCGAACTTTTGAAAGAAAGAGTTCGGCGAGGAAGTCGATTAACAGAAATATGTCTGTAGGTATGCTCACAGGTCGTCCTGCAGAGGAAATGCCCGGTTCAACGGGTGACCTACTTCCCGAGCTGCTGCAACTGCACGAACGAGTTCGGCAGGTGATGAGCGGAGTCGCCCAGGCCTTGTGGCCATCCATGTCCCTACCCGAAGGTCTTGGAGAGCTTGCGGAGAAGCTTCAGGGAGCACGGCGGCGCTTCCGGCTATGGAAGATATCGGCCTGCCGTCAAGGCGCCAGGGAGGCCTGGGCCATGGTGAAGACGCGGTATGCGAAGGCTGACCCAAACCACATGGCCGAGGTCGGATGGGAAGGAGATCCCTGTGAGCTTAGTGTACGGCCAAGTAGAGTTGGCCGCAAAGTATTCCCAGCGGGACTGTAAACTAGACAGTCTATTAGATGGTATCGAAGAGGAATACAATCAGTCAGTTTGACTATGTAATTTAAAATGACATGTAAAATGCCTTCTAGCCGGATTGTAGATCATTTGTCGTAGCGGACCTTTTCTCTTCAACCTCGGGACCTGACAGTCCGGAGTGTGTCCGAATACCCTCGCGGTTATATAAAAAACGGGGCATGCGTGGAGACCAGGCGTAGGGGTCATTAGTGCTTTATCAGACAAGTGCCCAACTAGTTATGTTATATTACATGGTTAGTAAGAAACATCTTCCAGGGAGAATAGTTCCGTTATGGGTTCCTTTCCCTGGGAGGCATGCCCTAAAGTGCATGTCCGGACTGCGAAAAAAGCAGGAAAGCATCTTGGGGCAGATAAATAAATAGGTAAGAAATCATCTTTTAATTCACCGACCGAATATTCCCTTAAGAGCGCTAGCTTTCGGCTTCACCCAGTCTGAGGTACACATCCGGCTGACCCGGCAGTAACAATCGCAGAGGTGCTCCCTTTACCTCCTAGCCGAACAATCGGGAACGTAGGGGTAAGCACAGGAGCCAGGCAACCCAGCTTGGCCAAAACTTAAGTCATATCGATGCATATAATGGTGAATAAAAGGTACATGCGGAAGTGTGACACATGTGTTGGGCATAAAGCCCGTATAAATAAGCTTCTGTTAAAGAAGCCCCCAGGTATAATGAGTGCGAGTAGCACGTCAAGTGTGTGCGAACAATGCGCGGGCGAGCCTCCAAAGGCTTGTGAGAAAAAAGGGGGGAGAAGGAGAGAAATAAAAGACAGTTAAAGTATAAAATATAGACGGGGGAAGGAGACGAACTCAGAGTCCGGCGCTAGGCATAGAATCTTCGGAGACGGGCTGCGTTCCATGGGTTTGGCTTGAGTCGGTTATCCGATGCGTTTCGCAGACGGTACGCTCCGCCGGTCAGGACTTGGTCGATGATGAAGGGACCTTCCCATTTGGGCTTGAGTTTGTCCTTTTTCTTGTCCGGCAGGCGTAGAACTAGTTCGCCAACATTGTAAGTTTTGGCACGTACTTCTCTGCTTTGATATCTTCGAGCCTGCTGTTGATAGAATGCGGAACGAGCTTTTGCCACGTCGCGCTCCTCCTCTAAGGCGTCCAAACTGTCCTGCCGATCCAGCTCGGCTTCTCTTTCTTCGTACATGCGCACGCGAGGTGAGTCATGAATTATGTCGCAGGGCAAAACTGCCTCTGCGCCGTATACCATAAAAAATGGTGTGAATCCGGTAGTGCGATTCGGCGTGGTCCGCAGCCCCCAGAGTACGGAGTCGAGCTCCTCTACCCAGTGCGTGTTAGATTCCTTAAGGGACCGCACTAGTCTGGGTTTGATGCCGCTCATGATTAGACCATTTGCTCGCTCCACTTGACCGTTAGTTTGAGGGTGATAGACTGAAGCGTAGTCGAGCTTGATGCCCATGTTTTTGCACCAGAGTTTAACCTCGTCGGCTGTGAAGTTCATGCCGTTATCAGTGATGATGCTATGGGGGACGCCGTAACGGTGTACTACCCCTGATATGAAGTCTATCACGGGTCCGGATTCGGCCGTCTTAACTGGCTTGGCCTCTATCCATTTGGTGAATTTATCCACCATGACCAATAGGTATTTTTGCTTGTGGGTTCCTCCTTTAAGGGGTCCAACCATGTCAAGCCCCCAGACCGCGAACGGCCAGGTGATGGGTATAGTTTTGAGGGCGGTGGGTGGCATGTGGCTTTGATTAGCAAAGAGCTGGCAACCGACGCATCGTTGGACTAAGTCCTGTGCATCTGCCCGGGCCGTCGGCCAATAAAATCCTGTACGGAAGGCCTTGCCTACAAGGGCCCGGGCTGCGGCGTGGTGCCCACCGAGTCCGGCATGAATTTCAGCCAGAAGATTTCGCCCTTCCTCTTCGGAGATACACCTTTGAAGGACTCCGGTTGTGCTTTTCTTATAAAGCTCTCCCTCATGGACCTTATAGGCTTTAGATCGCCGAACTATGCAGCGGGCCTCGTTTTGGTCCTCGGGAAGTTCCTGCCTAGTTAAGTAGGCTAGGAATGGCTCAGTCCATGGGGCAATAACTGCCATTATTTCGTGGGCTGAAGGTGTTGTTTCGTTCGCAGAACCACCGATTGTGTCAGAATGTTCGGTGTTGGGTGGTGCGGTTGGGTCTGGATTGTTGTTTCCGGACTCCCCTTCCCATTGTACGGATGGCTTGAAAAGCCGCTCCAGGAAGATGTTGGGAGGGACGGCAACGCGCTTTGCGCCGATGCGTGCCAATACGTCCGCCGCCTCGTTATTATCCCGGGCTATATGGTGAAATTTGAGCCCTTCAAACTGAGCTGACATTTTTAAGACGGCGTTACGGTAAGCTGCCATATTCGGATCATTGGCATCAAAGTCTCCATTTATTTGGGATATTGCGAGGTTTGAATCCCCGCGGACCTCTAGGCGCTGAATGCCCATGGAGACTGCCATCCGGAGACCATGTAGAAGGGCCTCGTATTCGGCTGCGTTGTTGGAGTCCGTGTACATTATCTGGAGTACGTATTGGACTGTGTCTCCGGTTGGGGACGTCAGGACGACGCCAGCCCCCAGGCCGGCCAACATTTTGGAGCCGTCGAAGTGCATGATCCAATTGGAATATGCGCCATACTCTTTAGGGAGTTCGGCTTCAGTCCATTCGGCGATGAAGTCAGCCAAAACTTGCGACTTGATAGCTCGCCGTGGCTTATAGGTTATGTCGAATGGGAGGAGCTCGATGGCCCATTTTGCAATCCGGCCAGTCGCGTCGCGGTTGTTTATAATGTCATTAAGGGGTACTTCGGAGGCTACTGTTATCGAACACTCTTGAAAGTAGTGTCGCAGCTTCCGGGATGCCATGAACACCGCGTATGCTATCTTTTGATAATGTGGGTACCGGGACTTGCATGGAGTTAGGACAGTGGACACGTAGTAAACTGGTTTTTGAAGAGGAAACTTGTGTCCGTCCGTTTCTCGTTCGACGACGAGCACCGCGCTTACAACTTGATGTGTTGCCGCGATATATAATAACATTGGTTCGCCCAAATTGGGCGCGGCCAGGACCGGATTTGTTGCCAATATGGCTTTGATTTCTTCGAGTCCGGCCGTGGCGGCATCCGTCCACTCGAAGTGTTCGGTGCGCCGGAGGAGGCGATAAAGGGGTAATGCCTTTTCTCCTAAGCGGGAGATAAAGCGGCTTAGAGCCGCCACGCATCCAGTCAATTTTTGTATTTGCTTGAGGTCTTTTGGGATATCCAATTGTGACAGAGCTCGGATCTTGGCTGGGTTTGCTTCAATTCCTCTACCGGATACAATGAAGCCCAAGAGCTTTCCGGCTGGTACGCCGAAAATGCATTTTTCTGGGTTGAGCTTAATGTCGTATGTTCGGAGATTGTCGAATGTGAGCCTTAAGTCATCTACTAGAGTTTCGACATGCTTGGATTTGACGACCACATCGTCTACGTATGCCTCCACTGTTTTGCCGATCTGGTTTGCCAGACATGTCTGAATCATGCGCTGATATGTTGCGTCGGCATTTTTGAGCCCGAAGGGCATTGTGTTGAAGCAGAATGGTCCGTATGGAGTGATGAATGCCGTTGCGGCTTGGTCTGGCTCCGCCATCTTGATTTGGTGGTAGCCGGAGTATGCGTCGAGGAAGCACAATGAATCGTGCCCTGCAGTAGCGTCGATGATTTGATCAATGCGGGGGAGGGGGAATGGATCCTTTGGGCAAGCCTTGTTAAGGTCCTTGAATTCGACACATAGGCACCAGGATTTATCTTTCTTTGGTACCATCAGCAGGTTTGCTAGCAAGTCCGGATGTTTTATATCTCTGATAAATCCGGCTTCCAAAAGTTTGGCTAGCTCCTCTCCCATTGCCTGTCTCTTGGGTTCGGAAAAACGCCGAAGAGCCTGTTTGACTGGCTTGAATCCTTTTAGTATATTTAGGCTGTGCTCGGCCAGCCGGCGTGGGATTCTTGGCATGTCTGAAGGGTGCCAGGAAAAAATTTCCCAGTTTTCTCGTAGGAATTCTCGTAGTGCGGCGTCTACATCAGGGTTTAACTGTGCCCCAATGGAGGCCGTCTTTGTAGGGTCCATTGGATGGACTTGGAATTTGATTATTTCATCCGCTGGTTTAAAAGAGGTGGACTTGGATCTCTTATCGAGTATCACATCGTCCCTGTTCACCGTGGAGCGCAGCGCAGTGAGTTCGTCGGCCGCTAGGGCTTCGGATAGTACCTCGAGGGCTAGTGCGGCTGTCTTATTTTCGACGCGGAGTGCTATGTCCGGATCACTGGCGAGGGTGATGATTCCGTTGGCCCGGGCATTTTGAGCTTCATGTACCCGTAATGGGGTATAGCTTGAAAAATTGTGAATGCCTCTCGCCCTAATAAAGCGTGATATCCGCTGCTGAACGGGGCCACATGGAACGTGACCTCCTTGGACCTGTAGTTGTCCGGCGAGCCGAACACCACATCCAGTGTGATTTTTCCTGTGCAGCATGCTTCCCGACTAGGGATTATTCCTCTAAAGGTTGTGCTGCTTCGCTCAATGCGGCTCCAGTCTATTTCCATTTTCCGAAGGGTTTCCTCGTAAATGAGGTTCAATCCGCTGCCGCTGTCCATGAGTACCTTAGTAAGGCGAAAGCCGTCCACTATTGGACTGAGGACCAATGCGGCTGGTGCTCGGGCTGTTCGGAATTTAGGTTCGTCACTGGCATTAAAGGTAATAGCCGTGTCACTCCATGGGTTTATTGTTGCTACTTGGTAGACTTCGGCAAGGCTGCGGAGTGTTCGTTTCCGCATATTATTTGATGCGAAAGTCTCGAAGACTGTTAATACCGTACTGGTGCTGCTGGGATGGTTCTCTGGAGCTAGAAGCTCTTCGCCACTTTTGGCCACCTGCCGCAGTATCCAACATTCTCGAAGGCTATGAGTTGGAGTGGCGCCCTCTGGACTATGAATTTTGCAGGGTCCATTGAGCCATCCCTCCAGTACGGTTCCGTGCCCTTTAGGGGTTTTTTGCTTTTTGGTATTTAACCCAGGTGCCTGGCGATGATGCACCCTTTTATTTCGGACTAGGGTTGTATTCGGAGCCGGATTGTCCCAAAATTTGGTTTCGGTTTTCCAGACGCTCTCCATCGCATAGTACTTTCATACTATGGACGCTAAGTCAGCGAAGCGTGTAGTTTCACGACGACTTATGGAGTTTATGATTCCCTTGTCTGTGCAATTATTGCAGAAAAGTGAGATTGCGCCTTCCTCGCGGCGGTCCTTTATCCTGTCCATAACCAGGAGGAATCTTGCCCAGTAATGGTGTACTGTTTCAGCGGGCTCTTGCCGGATTCGGGATAGATCGCTTATGTTTGGGTGGGCGGGTGGTATTAAATTCGGAACCCCGTCCAATCTAAGACTCAAAGGCCGAAAAGTTTCCGAACTTGGAAGCTTGGGTTTTTGGATATTGTCCAATGAATCCAGCCCGCTGCCTGACTTTAGGTTCAGGACTTGATCGACGTCCGTCCCTCCACGGGAATCCGGCATGGAGGGGTCGGGAATTCGGACATAGCTTGTCCTTAATATAGAAGAAGAGTCGTCGTGTTGTTCCTCCACCACAGCAACATGGTGGGTAGCCTGGGGAGAGTTGATCTCTCTCAGATCGGTTTTAGTCCTAATCTGATCGTAGTCTGTAGCGACTCCCAGGGCGGCGATGCGATCCAAGAGCTCGTTTAAGGAGGAGAGCTCCATCGGATCTAGCTGCTCGGCGAGTTTCGAGTTGACGTGAAGATCGCTTTTGATGACCTGAGAGGTCATCGTCGGCGCGGCGGCCGAACAGGCGGTCATAAGAAAACCGCCTAGCCGGATATTTTTGCCGATGGCCAAAGCTCCTTTAGCAACGGTGCCGTATTTAAATACGAGATGAGGCATCCTTCCTGATGGCGACGGCACAGAGGAACTCTCAATGAAAGCACCAATGTCGGTGTCAAAACCGGCGGATCTCGGGTAGGGGGTCCCGAACTGTGCGTCTAGGCGGATGGTAACAGGAGACAAGGGACACGATGTTTTTACCTAGGTTCGGGAACTCTCGGTGGAGGTAAAACCCTACTCCTGCTTGATTAATATTGATGATATGGGTAGTACAAGAGTAGATCTACCACGAGATCAAGGAGGCTAAACCCTAGAAGCTAGCCTATGGTATGATTGTTGTTCGTCCTACGGACTAAAACCCTCCGGTTTATATAGACACCGGAGAGGGCTAGGGTTACACAGAGTCGGTTACAATGGTAGGAGATCTACATATCCGTATCACCAAGCTTGCCTTCCACGCCAAGGAAAGTCCCATCCGGACACGGGACGAAGTCTTCAATCTTGTATCTTCATAGTCTTGGAGTCTGGCCAAAGATGATAGTTTGGCTATCCGGACACCCCCTAGTCCAGGACTCCCTCACTTGCCATGGGATAAGTGCTTAGCTTTGGGTTCAATCTTGCGGTGTCCTTAATCAGTGACAGAAAGGGTTGCAAGGCACGTATTGTATTGTTTCCATCGAGGATAAAAAGATGGGGTTTATATCATATTGCCTGAGTTTATCCCTCTACATCATGGCATCTTGCTTAAGGCATTACTCTGTTCTTATGAACTTAATACTCTAGATGCAGGCAGGAGTCGGTCGATGTGTGGAGTAAAAGTAGTAGATGCAGGCAGGAGTCGGTCTACTTGTTGCGGACGTGATGCCTATATACATGATCATGCCTAGATAATCTCATAACTATTCGCTTTTCTATCAATTGCTCGATAGTAATTTGTTCACCCATCGTAATACTTATGCTATCTTGAGAGAAGCCACTAGTGAAACCTATGGCCCCCGGGTCTATCTCTTATCATATTTGCTTCCAATCTACTTTTATTTGCATCTTTACTTTTTGCATCTATATTATAAAATACCAAAAATATATTTATTTTATCATACTATCTCTATTAGATCTCACTTCCGCAAGTGGACGTGAAGGGATTGACAACCCCTTTATTGCGTTGGTTGTGAGTTCTTTGTTTGTTTGTGTAGGTGCGTGGGACTTTTGAGGAGCCTCCTACTGGATTGATACCTTGGTTCTCAAAAACTGAGGGAAATACTTACGCTACTATTGCTGCATCACCCTTTCCTCTTCAAGGAAAACCAACGCAAGCTCAAGACGTAGCACACACTCGTGCTTCCACTATCGCAAACATGTCTATCTCGCAGTCCTTGTATCTATGTAGATTTTTCGTCCCTTCTTGAGACACGCCCTCTCGATCGTGCACACACACACTATCGCTTCATTTTAAGCTAATACCTCTCGCACACACACTCTTTGTGTCTATGTCACACATGCACTCTGTCCTTCTCCTCTCTCCCTCTCTCTCACACACACAACACACACATGGGCTTTTTGCAACAACTAGCAAGATGACTTGCGTTGCATGGAACATCAAGTTGCATTTGTATGAGTAGTTTATCTTGTGGGAGAAAAGGATGAATGAGGGAAGGCCTTATTTGCAAATGTGGAGAGGGGTGTGGGTATCTTTTTGCAAAATTGCCATAGTTTCCTTCCTATCCGTCAGATATAAATCGGCCGGCCTATATTGCAGGATGGCAGGCACACTATCATCACCAACTTTGTTTCTTATATCTACTCTTATAAAAAGCATAGTCGGTGATGATGGTGTGCCTGCCATCCTGCAATATAGTGTTGGGTTCTACGGTAGGGTGCGTCGACTGCAAATTAAAATTTCCTACACGCAGAACAACCAAGAACATACTACGGGAGATGGATCATAGTTCGTTACCGCTAGACGCGCGGTGCCGTGCAGCGGAAGAAGAGTTGGGGCAGCACGTCTGCGTGGATCGTCTCCTCCTCGTCCGATCTCCCTCGAACAGCCGGTCGTCCGATCCCACGTACAAGTTCGCCAGAGCGGCGCAAGTGCACCGCCTCTAACGGTATCCGCGCGTGCAGGAGGAACACCGTGCGGCAGACTGCTAGGTCCGATCACACAGTCGGCGGCGAGTGGAGATGGCTATTCGCAACACATGCAAACCCTAGTCGCAGCGCCGAAGTGTTCAACCGCATGAGTGTGCCGCACCTCCACTTTATATAGGCATCCGTCGTAGGCTCAACACTTGGGCCTCGCACGGACCCTAAAGCCCAAAGTCTACTCGGTCACGTCCCTAGTCCAGTTCGGATCACATCTGACCAGTGTCCTACGAACTGACCTCGTAGGTTCCTTCCCTTAAGCGCGTGACCCCTTAGGTTCAAGTCCGCTTGGTCACAGTTCGGATCACCTCCGAGTTGCACGGTTGGTAGCGGCCTCCAGCAAGGTGTGCCGACCACCAAGTAGACTATGAAGCTGGTTAGGCGAACCTGTACAACATGTCACACTCCTGTTCCTTTTGCCGCACGATATATGTTGTCGGGCTCAAGGCGAGACTGTCATCCTTGTGCTAGCCCGACCTCTTTCTCGTTCCAGTGATACCGACCACAAACCGGATTATCTCATAATCCATGTCGCATGGCCATGCTTATCCTAATCGGATCACACGAGGGGCCCAGAGTATATCTCTCCTGATCGGAGGGGCAAATCCCATCTTGCTCGACCATGTCTCGCGGCATGGGACTGAACAAACCCGAAACCTACCTTTGTAACTACCCAGTCACGGAGTAGCGTTTGGTCGGCCCAAAGCAAGTCTGTCACTATCTCGAGTGCATGCGTCAGCTCAGGTCTTAGGATATAGAACGTATGTTGTACTAGAGACTCACAGATGACATATCGCTGCATCTCATAGTTGGGTCTGTCTGACTCGGACCTTATCTCGACTCGGATCCGACTACGTCGAATCCGACCAGACCTTTCCAAGTCCATATTATCCGGTTAGCATCCAATGCTCCATGGCTAGTGAGACCAAGCCATCGACCGTGTCATATGCTAGTCTAGTCAGATGCGCGTCCACACAGCCCTTTCGACTAGGGACCTTTTAGAATAGTCATCATACAATGCATAGTCCCACAAACAAGTCACATACTTGCTGATACACATCATTGATAATGTCCAAGGACTATCTTTATTCATAAACACATAGGAAATATCATCATACATGATTGCCTCTAGGGCATATCTCCAACATATAGGTCGTCCGATCTATATCTAATGGATAGGAAGGAAAATATGGCAATTTACACGCACTCCTCTCCATGTTTGCAGATAAGGCCTTCCCTCATTCATCCTTTTCTCCCACAAGATCTTGATGTTCCGTGCAATGCATGGGCATGTTGCGAGTAAGAATAGAAATTAGAGATATACCACTTCTCGAATCTTGAAACCAACAACATTCCTCCCTTATCTCATCAAAACCGCCAAAGGAATATATTTTGAGTGAAACATAACATATTTTTAGTGATACACGTATTTCAAAACTAGACTCTTTTTTTATCAAATCCGTGAATATGTAGTAATCTACTTTGATTGTGTGGCAACGCATTGGCACATTGCTAGTAGTTATGACTACTGTATAATTTTTTGGACACCAGACAAACGGTGGAGTACATATACGAAGAGAAGAGGCGCATGCACGCAGTCGGTCTCTCGCACACATGAGAGTTACGTAAATGCACTGTTAACAAATAAACCCTAAAACACTATGTGCATGATTGCTGCATGCGCGGGTACCGGGTACGTGGTGGAGCGCACCTTTGTAGGAATAGTCAGCTCGCGTGATAATTTGATCCATAGGAGTTGATGATCAGGACCACAGGTGAACGACCTGGAGGCGGTGGCTTGCCAGTTGCCACAGATTGAGTAGCCACGTTTAAAATATCATTTTTTAGCAGGGTAAGAGTTCTGATTTTCAATGGTGTGTTCTAAGTACTTAAGTAGTTTTTAGAACGATTGGTATGGAGCAAAAATGGAATCCATAACTACTACCTCCTTGGCGTATGCTTGTATGGGTTTATGTTGCGAGATGTTGAACCTGGTAGTTCTAGGGAAAATACTATTGTTTAGATGTTGGTTTTCAGTAATGAAATCGGAAGGGGGAAACCCTTCTTTGATAAAAAAAACTACTACCTCCATCCTGGTTTACTATTCCCCATCGTATTTTGGGTCAAAGTTTGTCCATGAATTTTACTTGTAACTAGCAAGATTCCCATGCATTGCATGGAACATCAAGATGCATTTATATGAGTAGTTTATCTTGTGAGAGAAAAGGATGAACGAGGGAAGGCCTTATTTGCAAATGTGGAGAGGGGTGTGGGTATATTTTTGCAAAATTGCCATAGTTTCCTTCCTATCCGTCAGATATAAATCGGACGGCCTATATTGTAGGATGGCAGGCACACCATCAACACCAACTCTGTTTTTTATAAGAGTAGAGATATGTGATTGGAAAACGAGATTTTGTTATACCCGAACAAAAAAGGACTAGAGGGAGTGATTGCTCTGACATGGACGCGACCTCTCATAGCACAGGCATTGAACCGGCACGCCGGCCAAGAGGGCCCCACTCGCTGCAGGCCCGGCTGAACACGCCTCCTCGCTGCATGCAACCGGCTTCAGACTGCCCAACCTACCTCCATTGAATCCACGCGTGTGCCGGCAACACGTCCTTTCACGAGCCCGTCGGCATTTTAGAACACAAAAAATGATCAACATATAATTAATTACGCATGGTCTTGACTTGTTGTGCTCGCACTGGTAGCAGGAACTAGAGGTTTTTCTTTATTTATAACTCTCCTCACATTTTTTTTGGCTTTGAAGTGAATCATGGTTGTGGACATTATCTATGAATGTGCATATATCTGTAAACATGAGTTTGATGTGGAAGTTGAACTTGGAATGTTGGGCTTGCGCGTGAACTATACCATGTCCAATGCTTCGTCTGTTAATGTTTGGAAAGTAATTGCTGTTATTACATGACCCTAAAACAATTTATTTTGTGCCACATCAGTAGATGCACGGACATCACAACAAGCATGCTGACTGGATAAACATTTGAACCTAGCTATTATGAAGGAAAATTTGTATTGACAACAGTTTTAGATAGCAGGAGACGCCTAGCCTGCTCTGCCTCTGCTAGCTTCTTTCTGGCTTCTTCCATCTCTTCTTTGGCTTGGGTAAAGAGAGCATCTGATTACTCTTTTTGCTTCTTCGGGAACTCAGCTACATTCTCAACGGCTGCTGCATGCTTTCTTTCAGCCTTTACTAGAGCCACGAGGACACGAACAGTTGACGACTCCACCTGGCTTGTGTGTAATCCAGCATCATCTGGGAATTTGCACCTTGTATCTAATCCAACATCATTAGGGAACTGGCACCTTGTGTGTAATCCAGCCTCATTTTGGAAACATGATCTCGAGGTTGACCATACTTCCCTCCTCGCAGGAACTGCATCCTGACATGAAGTTACTTCTTTTTTAGATCAATACTCAGAGCAAACTAGATCCATTTAGTAGAAGCCAGATAAACAGGACTTGGAGAAGTGAATTCAAAAGGAAAAACATAAAAACAGACTACAAGGTGAGAACACCCACTTCCTACATCAAGCTAAAAACAAAAGCAGTAGGACGATTAAGACTCTTCTTATTACACATCGAAGAACACGACGCTAAGAGAAACAGAAACTACAACATATACACATCGAAGAACACGAGGCTAAACGAAAGTAATTGAAAGGGTGTTACTTACAAAAGCTCGTTTTACAGGTTCGGCGCTGCTCCTCTTTAACTTGCCATGCTCCTTGAAGATGTTCCCAATATCCCGTGTTTGGTCTTCATTGCTCCTCTGCATGTTCGCACTCGTGGTTTTAAAATCTCAACATGGCAAGAAAAATATACTAGTAATACTCACGCATCTTATGGGCAACATTAAAGCACTCGTCTGCCATGTTAGAGCATCTCCAACAAAAGCGCAATGTGCAGCGCTTTAAAAAAGCGTTTACAGTGCTAAGATCGAGAAGTAGAGTGTCGGTGTACAAAAGTAGGGGTTCTCCTTTTGACCCCTTTACTTGTGCACGGGCAGTCAGAGCCACCCGCCGCGGCCACGCATAACAGGGCAAGAAAGGGAAGCCGGGGAGAAGCAGAAGGCACAAGACAAACGAAGCAACGACGAGGACCAAGGCCACAAGGATCGTATGGACGAAGCAGGCTCCCCCAGCAAGAACCCTTGCCGGGGCAGACTCAGCGGCCCCGGCAAGACCCTTGCCGGGGCAGCTCACCCCCACCAGCCGAGCGAGCCACCTTAGAGCCCACCAACGCGAAACAAACGCGTTGGGACAGGGCTCGGGAGGCACCTCCGTGGTGGCATGCAGATCTTTGTGAAGACAAAGAATAAACAAGATCAAATGAGGATAGGAAGGCAACCATCCTCACCGAAGAAACCCACAAGACCCCCAGCAAGATCCTTGCCGGGGACGCCAGCGCACCACGGCAAGACCCTTGCCGGGCCACCCGACAAGACCCTCGCCAAGCGCGCCAGCAGGGCCCCCGCTAGGTCTCCGCCGCCATTCGCATGCAGCTGCCGACCCAACCAGCTGGGCAGGCACCTGTGTGGCAACATGCAGCCCTTCCTGGAGGCTCCACCACCGCGCCACCTCAGCTGCCTGCCTTCCTACATGGCACCGCTGGACAGGGCGCATGTTGAAGCAAGGATGAGCGGCGGCGGATGGGACGGGCCTCGCTCCCGTCCCCGATAAAGTGAAGGGACACCTAATCCTCGCATTAAATGCGCTTTATCCTGCAATACCAGTGATAAGCTCACAATGCTGTAGCACTTTCCACCTCCTGTATGCCACTGTGGCAGCCCCTTTCGCCTATAAAAGGAGGCCCATGGCGCACTGAAGAGGGATTCGGCTCTTTCGAACCTAGCAGCACCCAGAGCTAGTTCAAGAGCTCAAGAACACTAAATACATTCACCAAAGCAGGATCATAGGGTTTTATGATCCTTGCGGCCCGAACCTGGGTAAATCCCCTTTGTGTTGTCTACTAGTCCTGCTCTTCTCACGATCCCCGCGCCCCGCAACCGTAGTAGGGATTCCAGTGATCCCATAGGTGTCGTTTCCCGCCGTCATCTTTGGCGCGCCAGGTAGGGGGCGCAATTGTGAGAATCTGGCCTAGCAGTCGATCAAGCTATTCTTCATCGCCATGGCTCCTAAGAAGAAGGCGACCACGGCGATCGGTTCGTCCGGGACCAGGTTGCCAGCACTGGTGCGGTCCAGTAGCGGGCCATTCGTGGAGAGAACCCGTGGCGCGGCCCACGAACATCCACACCACCCTGGCGATTCAGGCCTAGCGAGTGGCGTCGTTCGCGCGCCAGGCGACGAGCCACCAGTCACAGGCTCTAGAGACGGAGTCGGACCCGCCGCAGGTGGTGCGGGGCCCTCCAGGGGCGCCGCCATCTCGCCAGATGGCAGCACGGCGGCCTCCAAGACGCCAACACCGGCGCCCACGGCGCGCTCTTCCCAGGTTGTGCGTGACGAGCAGCGTCGCCCCGCCAGTGACCCTGCGCACCGCCCCGGGAAGAGTCTCGTGCGCCCATCACATGATGAGGAGGGCTAGCATGCGCCAAGGTGCTGATGGAGGTGGCGAACGGCTGCGGGGCCGTGATGCAGCTCCTTCTAACATGGTTAGAAGTCAAGGTGCATCGCGGTCCACCCAGCTCTCGCCGCCACCCACGCCAGCGGAAGCCCTAGCGCGCGCAACTGCTCCTCGATTTTCCTCCCGCCGCGGAGAAGCTCGACGAATGGAGGGCCACCGTCCGGAGCCTCATCGGCATCGCCAACAATGATGAGTTGCGGCCGGCGGGACCCGTAGGCCGTCGCTCCACCGGGCCACCGCATGCCAGTGGAGACCATGCTGGAGGCGATGCAGCCACGGTGCACTCCCCTCCTCCATCCCGGCCACCCCGGGCGTCGGTTCGTCGCGACAACGCTCGAGACGATATCTCCATCGCGTCATCCGACCCGCGAACCAACCGCGATCAGCGTCAAGTCCTTCAAGATCGGGTTCATGAGGACACTCGAACTACCATCGAGCGCCGACGTGACACGCACCACCAGTCGGACAGGCGGGCGGGGCCTGCTACGGACCACCCAGTGCCGGTAGGCTACGGTGGCCTACCTTACAAGGTGGGTTGTCCAGCTTTCACCCTTGAGCTGCGGCAGTTCCAGTGGCCCTCCCACCGTACGTTCAAGCCTGACGTTGGCGAGAAGTACAATGGCAAGACTCACCCGTCGGAGTTCCTCAGCATCTACACCATCGCGATGCAAGCTGCTAGGGCCCACGATGATATGGTGCTTGCCAATTACTTCCCGTTGGCACTCAAGCCTAATGTTATGTCATGGTTGATGCACTTGCCGGTGGATTCCATCTCTTCTTGGGCGGATTTGTGCCATGAGTTTGTTGGCGCCTTTACCGGAGGTCACCAGTCTCATGGCCAGGCGAGTGATTTACACATTATCCCCCAAAAGGAAGGGGAGAACTTGCGCAAGTACATCCAAAGGTTCAGCCGAGTGTAGTACAACATCCCCGACGTTCATCCTGCCGCCATGATCAGTGCGTTCCATCAGAATGTGCGCAATCGTAAGATGCGTGAAGAGCTGGCGATGAACAAGGTCAGAGATGTGGCTGAACTTTATGTTCTGGCCGATCGGCGCGCTCGCACTGAAGAGGGAAGGAAGTACCCCGGCGAAGACGCCGGTGCGGAAACCGACTCCACGGATGATACCGCCACCCCGGTGAAGAAGGGCCGGCACCGTAACAGGAAGCACAGGAGCAAGACCGTGCTTGCCGTCGAGGGATCCGACGATACCGGTGCCACCAAGAAACGCAAGGCAAGTGACCCCAGCAAGGAGGTTGCCGGGTGTGCCGCTTGCCGGGCCTTGGCGGCCGCTGATAAGCCAGGGGGCTCCGACAAGCAGTATTGCAAGATCCACCGCACCAAGGGCCATGATATCCAAACTGCTGGCAGGTAGAGCTGCTCGCCGAGAAGCAGAAGGCTGAGTATGAGCGGTGGGACAAGGAGAAAGGCCCAGATGGTGCCGAGGGATCCGGCAAGAAACGTGGTGGCCAAGGAGGCCGCCACGGCAAGGATAATCAGCAGGAAAGGCCCGCTCTAGGCCGCGATAGGAAGCAGGAAGACGATGATCATGACGAGGACGATGAGTCCGGCGACCACGAGTTTCAGAAAGCCACAGAGGCCATGTGCGTCAATGGTGGCGCCTCGCTGCATACGTCTCACCGCCAACTCAAGCTGTGGGCGCGTGAGATCACGGTGGTGGAGCCATCGTTTGACGCGTGGAAGCCACTGAAATGGTCCAGCACGCCCATCATCTTCGACACCGAAGACCACCCTGACCGCACTACTACGGTCGGGTGCTTGCCGTTGTTGGTTTCCCCAACAATCCGCAACCTCAAGGTGACAAAGATGTTGGTTGACGGCGGGGCCGGCCTGAACTTGATCTCGCCTGTTGTGGTCAAAAGGCTACAGATCCCCGATGGAGACCTGAGGAGACGGGCACGTTCCAAGGGGTTAACCCGGGGAGGAGCCAGCCAAAGGGAAAGGTCACGCTGCCCGTGACATTCAGAGGCGAACTGGACCACAGGACGGAAAGGGTTGTTTTCGATGTAGCCGAGATCCCCTTTCCTTACAACGGGATCCTCGGTCGCCCGACAGTAGCCAAGTTCATGGCGGCTTCACACTACGCCTGCAACATGCTGAAGATGCCCGGGCCGATGAACATCATCACCGTCCCCTCCGACAAGAAAGATGAGTTGATTTGCGCCGACCAACTCTATTGAGAAGCAGTTGCAGCAGCTACCGCTAAGGCACGTGCTCCTGCCGACGGAGCCCCGGGGGGGAAGAAGACCGGCGAGACCCCTCGCACCCACTCCGGCAAGGGCACCTCTTTGGGGTGTTGCTCTTCCATTGAGAACGTGCCAGAGAGCTCTGCCGGCAAGAGCAAGAAGTCCAGAGCCACACCACCAGAGACCAAGAAGGTGCCCGTCAAGGAGGATGGCACCGGGGGAGCTTTTACCATAAGCTCCACCCTCAATGGCAAATAGGAAAGCAAGCTCGTCACCTTCCTGCGGGCGAATGTCGATGTGTTTGCATGGCAAGCCACCGACATTCCCGGCGTTCCCAGGGAGGTGATTGAGCACCACCTTGATGTATGTCCTCATGCGCGGCCCGTCAAGCAGAAGGTCAGGAAGCAAGCTCTGGAGAGGCAGGAGTTCATCACAGGGGAAATCAGAAAGCTAGAGGCGGCGGGCTTGGTGAGAGGAGTACTCCATCCAACGTGGTTGGCCAATCCAGTAGTGGTGCGCAAGGCAAATGGGAAGTGGAGGCTGTGTATTGACTACACAGACATGAATAAGGCCTGTCCAATGGATCCCTTCCTGTCACCGCGCATCGACCAGATTGTTGACTCCAGGGTTGGGTGTGACCTTTTATCATTCCTCGACGCCTACTTGGGATACCACCATATCTTCATGACAAAAGAAGATGAGGAAAAGACAGCATTCATCACCCCATGTGGTACGTATTGCTTTTTACGGATGCCTTTCGGGTTGAAGAGTGCTGGCTCAACCTTTGCGAGAGTAGTCCAAATTGGTTTTGAGCCCTAGCTACATAGAAATATGGAAGCTTATATGGATGACATAGTGGTCAAAACCAAGGACAAAGCAACCCTTGTGCAAGATCTGGAGGAAACATTTGCAAACATGCGCAAGATCAACCTCAAGTTGAACCCTGAGAAGTGTGTCTTCGGTGTCCCGTCTGGCAAGCTTCTCGGGTTCTTTGTGTCCCAGCACAGGATTGAAGCAAACCCAGATAAGATCAAGGCCATCGAGCAGATTGAGGCACCCAGACGGATCAAGGACGTGCGTTGGCTCACTGGCTGTGTTGCCACCATGAGCCGGTTCATCTCCAAGTCCACGGAGCATGCCCTTACTTTTTTCAAGATCTTGAAGAAGGCAGGGCCAGTGGAGTGGACCCCAGAGGCCGAGGCAGCGCTGCAAGATTTGAAGAAATACCTCTCTTCTACCACAGTGCTGGTTGCGCCCAAACCACAAGAACCGCTACTGCTTTATCTAGCAGCAACAAATCAGGTGGTTAGCGCCGCACTAGTGGCATAGAGGGAGGTCAATGAGGGGACAGCGGCAGCAGTGAAGTCAACGGTTGGTGGGCCGGAACCCTCTCCGGCAGGGCTCGGTCCCGACAAGACTGAGTCCCCGGCAGGGCTCGGTCCCAGCAAGACTGGCGCCGGCGCGACAGGACCCACGCGACCGGGTGAAGAGGCGCGGAAGAAGAAAATGGTACAACACCCAGTGTACTTCGTCAGCTCCCTCTTGCAGGGGGCTAGGTCGAGGTACTCAGGTGTCCAAAAGCTGCTCTTCGGCCTCCTTATGGCTTCGAGGAAGCTGCGCCATTACTTCCAAGCGCACGAGATCACGGTGGTCACCCGCCTCCCATTGCAACGGGTACTGCATAACCCAGATGCAACGGGGAGGATCGTGGAATGGGCCCTAGAGCTGTCAAGTTTCGGTCTGAAGTTCGAAAGTACCTCGACAATTCAGAGCAGAGTCTTGGCGGAGTTTGTTGCGGAATGGACCTCGACGCCCGACGAAGAGGTGCAGGAGACCACTCTCCCTGGCGAGGAAACGAGCCACAGCTGGATCATGTACTTTGATGGTGCCTTCTCGCTGCAAGGCGCCGGTGCCGGTGTGCTGCTTGTCGCACCCACCGGAGAGTACCTCAAGTATGTCATCCAGATGCACTTCCCCCGGGAGATGTCAACCAACAACACCGCCGAGTACGAGGGTTTGCTTGCCGGTCTCAGGATCACGGCAGACCTCGGAGTTAAAAAGCTCATCGTCAGGGGTGACTCACAGCTCGTCGTCAGGCAGATCAACAAAGATTATCAAAGCCAATTGATGGAAGCTTACGTAGATGAGGTGAGGAAACTGGAGGAGCGCTTCGATGGTATACAAGCGGAGCATGTCCCTCGGGCGGAGAATGACATCGCCGACTACCTGTCAAAGCACGTTGCCCTCAAGCTACCTGTGGAACCAGGTACTTTTGTGCTTCAGTTAACTCAACCATCCGTTGAGCCGTCGACCGGGCAGAGCAAGCGGAGGAAGCTAGGCTCCGGCAAGTACTTCCCCACCGAGCTCCCCGGAGCCGCCGGCGAAGATGTTGTCATGGATGCCGATCCTGCAGCGGGACAACCGACTCCAGCAGGACCTCAGGTCATGGCCGTGGAGGTGGCCGCTCCTGTGGCAGAAGATATGCCTTTAGTCCTTGTCGTCGAGCCACAGGCTCCAGCATGGGCGCAGCACACCGTCCGATTCCTCCAAAAAGGAGAGCTTCCTGAGGAGCAGGAAGAGGCAGAAAGAGTAGCCCGCCGGTATGCTCTGTACCAATTCATTGATAACGTATTGTACAGAAGAAGACCGAATGGGGTGAAATTGAAGTGCATCTCCCGGGAGGAAGGACTAAAGCTGTTGGCAGAGATACATGGAGGCATATGTGGCTCCCACATAGGGTCGAGGGCCCTTGCCGGCAAGGCTTTCCGGCAAGGTTTCTTCTGGCCCACCGCCCTCCAGGATGCGACGACACTAGTAACCAAGTGTGAAGCGTGCCAGTTCCATTCGAAGAAGCTTCATCAACCAGCTCAAGCCCTTCAAACTATCCCTCTCTCCTGGCCCTTCTCGGTCTGGGGGCTCAACATATTGGGCCCTTTCCCCCATGCTGTCGGGGGCTTTGAGTACTTGTACGTCGCAATCGACAAGTTCACAAAGTGGCCAGAGGTGGAAGCAGTGAGGAAGGTGACAGCGCAGTCAGCCATCAAGTTCTTCAAGGGACTAGTGTGCCGTTTTGGGGTGCCCAACAGGATCATCACCGACAACGGCACACAGTTCACAAGCCATGCCTTCATGCAATACATTGAGGATCTCGGCAGCAGGGTCTGTTTTGCTTCTGTGGCACATCCACGGAGCAACGGCCAAGCGGAGAGAGCAAATGCTGAAGTCCTGCGAGGCTTAAGAACGAAGACTTTTGACAGGCTGCGCAAGAGTGGAAGGCGCTGGATTGATGAGTTGACGGCGGTTCTCTGGTCGATCAGAACGATGCCAAATCGAGCCACCGGCCAGACACCATTTGCCCTAGTTTATGGGGCAGAAGCAGTTCTCCCCATAGAACTCATATACGGGTCACCTAGAGTGCTCGCTTATGATGAGCTTGATCAAGAGCGATTGCGGCAAGATGACGCGACGCTCCTTGAGGAAGATCGTCTCCGGGCGGCTGTGAGAGCAGCAGGCTACCAGCAAGCCTTGCACCGCTATCATAGCCGCAAGGTTCATGCCCGGAGCTTTGAGGAAGGCGACCTTGTTCTTCGGCACATTCAGTCGGCCAAGAATTCCAACAAGTTGACGCCAAAGTGGGAAGGCCCTTATCGGGTAACACGAGTCACCAGGCCCGGCGCAGTCCGGCTGGAGATCGAAGATGCCATTCCAGTGAGCAACTCCTGGAACATCGAGCATCTCCACAAATTTTACCCATAAGGTGCGGCTGCCGGGCCTCCCGGCAAGCCACCCTTTTGTACAAGCCTTGCTGGCAAGGCATGTAACCCTTTGTACAAAGCCAGACGCAGACCCTGAGCATAAATAAACGAAGCGCTGGCGCCCTATGTTATAGCATGCATGCTAGGTTGAGTCTCTTCCTTGGTTAGGGTTGATAGTGCTTAGCGGCGGCTAACCCCTAGCTTAGAGGTCGAGTGCGCGTTTCTCTGTTCTTCTCTGTCTTCTTTGGTTCGCAGGGCACATAAATATCCTTGCCGAGCTATTTTGGAAGAAAGGGGACGGACCGGCGTCCGAGCCCCGGCAAGCCAAAGTCGTCGGGGGCTGCAAGGACAATGATTCATCCGCAGCAAGATGAGGTTGGCGGGGGCTGTAGATCCAGATAAGTTCTCTATCCCCTATCATGCATTTAGTTATGGACTGGGATACGTGAAACCCCGTTCTATCCCTAAGCTACCGTGCTCCCCTTTTTCGGCACCCAAGGATTATCCCCTGGGTCTGAATCTGGTCGTAGCCGCAGCAGCAAAGAAGAGGAACGAGGAGCCTAAGCCCACCTCATCCCTTCCTCCGCCAAGGGCGTGAGAAAGGTCGAGCGAAGTGGGGAGACGGCAAGGCCTGTTGTCGGGCGAAAAATGTATATCTTAAAAAATAACAAGGATTTGCTCCTTGTCGTGGGTTTCGCCCGCGAACGAAAATCCCGGCAAACATCCCTTTTTCATTAAAAAAACATCCCATACAGGTACAGTTCATACGAAATGAAAAACATGAACAAGGGGATTACAAGTTCTAAAGTTAACAAAGGCCCGAAGGCTTACAAGACTAAAAAGATACAAGGTGCCCGTAACCCCTTTCTTGTCCCTCTCCTCAGGAAATGGAACAAGAAAGCAGAAGGGCAAAAGGGGCGCCTAGGCGAGCTATGAGTGGCAGAAGACACCAAGAGAACATCTCGGTGGTCGTCCAAGGGCTGGATGGTGATGGCGGCGCCGGAGGCAGAGCTCGAAGACGAGGCGGCAGGACGTCAATACGCGACGAAGGCGTCGGTGCCCGCGTACTCCGACTTGACGGCCTTGCCGCCCGCCCTCTTCCTCTTCTGCAGCCTCCCAACGCCAGCCGCCCAAGGAGACGACCCCGAGAAGTTCAAGGAGCCGGCGACACGGATGATGGGGTCGCCAGTGCCGCTCGGAGCAGCGCCCGACGCCTAGTCGGACCCGTCATCCTGCCACTTGCTAGCCTCGTCGTCGCTGCCGTTGTCTTCCTCGCCACTCTCGCTCGAGGAGGAACCTTCGTCATCAGAAGAGCTCTCCACGCAGCACCTTATGCGAGTCCCAAAGTGCCCCAAGATCTTGACAGAGAGGAGGCCACCCTCCATTAGTTTGAAGTGGAGAGTGAGCCCATCCGTCAAGCTGTGGAGGCGAGCGAAGGTCTTCCACCCCCGGTGAAGATACATGACGTGAGGGGCGGGGAACTCGACGTCGGCCCATGTGCCGTTGTTTGTGCAACCCCTCATATGCAGCTGCAATGCCTGCGGCGGATCCAGCTCCATCTCCCGCGCAAATGGAGTCAGGAGGCGAAGGTGACGGTGCGGTGGCTGGCGCAGCCTGATCAAGAATTCACAGGGGTTGTCCCCGGCGTGGCCCTCCATCAGAGGGGCTACTGGCGGAGGCGAGGCTTATCTGCCGCCCCGTCCTCCTCTCCCTCGAGCACCACGACAGCCTCGACCTCGCCCCCTCCCCCTTCCTCTAGCGGCCGGCTCCGCCACCATGAGCTCTTGGGGAGGAGCAATGCGCTGTCTGGCCGAAACCCTCGCCGCCACCGATGAAGCATCGCCACGCCCCCTCGCCATGACAGAAGAAAGGAGGAAGCAGGAATGGGGAGAGGCAGATGGCGAAGGGTTGAGAGGCACCGTTCCTCCCGCTCCCCTCTTTATAAAGGGGCAGGGGCGAGGCTCGGCGACCCCCTCTCGGCCAATCCGACCTGTTGAAGTGATAGCAAGCGGGGACATCGACCGCCCTCCCCGCTCCATTGAAGGTGCCTGGGAATCGACCCACGCACGTGCATGACTTCCCACATCTCGCGCGCCTATCATTCGCTCTGCATTATGCATGCAGCGAACGTGGCGCAAGGGACGGGCGCAGTGGGACGCGTGGAGCGACGGTTCCCAAGCGAGGGCAGTAAATGGGAGGCGGCCCTGCGGTCTCAAAGAGACACGCAAGCCGCCTCTTTATTGTCCACCACAAGGTGACGCCAGCATGCTTCCATCATGCGCACGCACGATCCCCACGTCGCGCGTTCAACGTGGATCGTGGAGAAACGCAGCGGATGGAACAGTGGCCACGGTAAAATCCGCCCCAACTGCCCGCGCACCGTTCTGGGCCTCGCCCAACAACGTGTTACGCTTATGTATGGCCCAGGCCCGGGGGCTCCTGTCGGTGTACAAAAGTAGGGGTTCTCCTTTTGACCCCTTTACTTGTGCATGGGCAGTCAGAGCCACCCGCCATGGCCACGCATAACAGGGCAGGAAAGGGAAGCCGGAGAGAAGCCGAAGGCACAAGACAAACGAAGCAACGACAAGGACCAAGGCCACAAGGATCGGATGGACGAAGCAGGCTCCCCCGGCAAGAACCCTTACCGGGGCAGCCTCAGCGGCCCCGGCAAGACCCTTGCCGGGGCAGCTCGCCCCCACCAGCCGAGCAAGCCACCTTAGAGCCCACCAACGTTAAACAAACGTGTTGGGACAGGGCTCGGGAGGCACCTCCGTTGGGGCATGCAGATCTTTGTAAAGACAAAGAATAAACAAGATCAAATGAGGATAGGAAGGCAACCATCCTCACCGAAGAAACCCACAAGACCCCCGGCAAGATCCTTGCCGGGCCACCCGGCAAGACCCTCGCCAAGCGTGCCAGCAGGGCCACCGCCAAACCCCCGCCAGCCAAGTCTCCACCATCGTTCGCATGCAGCTACCGACCCAACCAGCTGGGAAGGCACCTGCGTGGCAACATGCAGCCTTTCCTGGAGGCTCCACCACCACGCCACCTCAGCTGCCTGCCTGCCTACATGGCACCGCTGGCCAGGGCCCGTGTCGAAGCAAGGATGAGCGGCGACGGACGGGACGGGCCTCGCTCCCGTCCCCGATAAAGTGAAGGGACACCTAAGCCTCGCATTAAATGCGCTTTGTCCTGTAATACCAACGATAAGCTCACAACGCTGTAGCACTTTCCACCTCCTGTGTGCCACTGTGGCAGCCCCTTTCGCCTATAAAAGGAGGCCCATGGTGCACTGAAGAGGGATTCGGCTCTTTCGAACCTAGCAGCACCTAGAGCTAGTTCAAGAGCTCAAGAACACGAAATACATCCACCAAAGCAGGATCGTAGGGTTTTACACATCCTTGCGGCCCGAACCTGGGTAAATCCCCTTTGTGTTGTCTACTAATCCCGCTCTTCTCACGATCCCCGCGCCCCGCAACCATAGTACGGATTCCAGTGATCCCATAGGTGTTGTTTCCCACCGACATAGAGATAGAGAGTAGAGACTAGAGAGTAGAGACATAGATAGTTCTCAGCATAGATATAGCATAGATAGATAAGAAAAATAGATAGTTCAACTAATCCTCCTCGTCCGACTCCTCCTCGGTGATGTCCTCCTCCGACGTCTCAATGTAGGCGTGAAGATACCGATCGTCGTTGGATTCCCAGGGCGACACTGCTCCTAGCCTCATGTTGAATTGAGCGTCCGCTTTTCGCGTACGCTTGTCCTCACGATAGGCGGCTCGCTGAAAGATCGAGGATGTCGCCTAGAGGGGGGTGAATAGGTGCTTTAAAATAATTACGGTAGAGTCTTGAACAAATACGGAATAAACCTAACGGTTAATTTGTCAAGCACAAAACCTACAACAACTAGGCTCACCTATGTGCACCAACAACTTATGCTAAGCAAGATAAGTAACTATGTGATAGCAAGATATATAACAAAGAACAATATGGCTATCACAAAGTAAAGTGCATAAGTAAAGGGCTCGGGTAAGAGATAATCGAGGCATGCAGAGATGACGATGTATCCCAAAGTTCACACCCTCGCGGATGCTAATCTCCGTTTGGAGCGGTGTGGAGGCACAATGCTCCCCAAGAAGCCACTAGGGCCACCGTAATCTCCTCACGCCCTTGCACAGTGCAAGATGCCGTGATTCCACTAAGGGACCCTTGAGGGCGGTCACCGAACCCATACAAATGGCAACCCTTGGGGGCGGTCACCGAACCCGTACACTTTGGCAACCCTTGGGGGCGGTCACTGGTACCCGTCAAATTGCTCGGGGTGATCTCCACAACCTAATTGGAGACCCCGACGCTTGCCCGGAGCTTTACACCACAATGATTGAGCTCCGAACAACTCCAACCGTCTAGGGCGCCAAGGCACCCAAGAGGAACAAGCTCTAGGGTGTCCAAACACCCAAGAGTAATAAGCTCAAGGGTACCAAGCACCCAAGAGTAATAAGCTTCTCAACTTGTAACTTCCACGTATCACGTGGAGAACTCAAACCGGTGCACCAAATGCAATGGCCAGGGCACACGGAGTGCCCAAGTCCTTCTCTCCCAAATCCCACCAAAGCAACTAATGCTAGCGAGGAAAATAAGAGGAAGAACACGAAGAACTCCAAGATCTAGATCCAAGGGGTTCCCCTCACTTAGAGGAGAAAGTGATTGGTGGAAACGTCGATCTAGATCTCCTCTCTCTTTTCCCTCAAGAACTAGCAAGAATCATCGGAGGGATTGAGAGTTAGCAAGCTCGAAGAAGGTCAACAATAAGGAAGAATACGAGCTTAAGAGATGAGGTTCGATGGGGAAGAAGACCCCCTTTTATAGGTGGGGAAAAATCCAACCGTTATGCTCACAGCCCGCACCGAGCGGTACTACCGCTCCAAGGAGCGGTACTACTGCTAGGCCGGAAGTAGCCCTTTGAAACACAATAGCGAGGAGGCAAAAAAGCCAGAAGAACCATCAGAGCAGTAGTACCGCTTGACATCATGGTACTACCGCTAGGGGTAGCGGTACTACTGCTAAGGGTAGCGGTACTACTGCTTGCGAGCGGTACTAAAAAGTTACATCCGTGCCTACCACCACTGGACTTGTGACGAGTTTTTGGTCCCAAGCGGAAGCAGCCACGAAAGTAGTCGCGGTAGTACCACTCCAAGCGGTAGTACCGCTCCCAAGAGCGGTACTAAAAATTACATCTGCAGCAGCCCCTTTTAAGGACACCAAAACTGACACAACTTCTACAAACGGACTCCGAATTCAACGAAACAAAGTTTGTTGGAAAGATAGCGACAAGGGATAACACAATCTTGAAAGAAATACCAATAAGAAGCAAATGAGAAAATTCCCAAAAGAAAATGGTGAGAACCCTTCCTCGGATAAGACCGGTAAAACCTCCAACACCGAAAACATCATAGAAGACGCATGCGAACTCCGTTTTTGATGAACTCAAGCTTGTCATCAAGATGATCATAAGCTATAAGACTCACAAAGAGAACCAAACAACAACCAAGAAACATGATGCAAGGATGCAATGGTTTGAGCTCTCTACTAACGATACGATCAAGCTACCAACTTGAGAGCCCCCCTTGATAGTACGACAAACGATCCTATAACCCGGTCTCCCAACTACCACCATGAGACCGGTAAAATAAAAAACCTATCAAGGGAAAGCCTTTGCCTTGCACATGGTCCACTTGAGCTAGATGATGACGATCTTGACTCCCTCAAGTTGGACCACCTTTCTTGATTGCGTTGGCTTGATGAAGACTAGATGATTGCTCCCCCATAGTCCACTATGGGTGAGCCACTCTTCGGCTCATCTTCACAAGTCCATTGTCACCACAATGGGTGGCAAGCGTCAAGCACTAGATCTCTTCATGATGCATCACTTGAACTTGCACATCGCATCCTAACCCCACAAAGAACTCTCACGAAGACCATGGGTTAGTACACAGAGCGTAATTGACAATGCTTACCATACCATGGGATCACTCGATCCCTCTCGGTACATCTTCTACGCTTTGTGAGTTGATCAACTTGATTCACTCTTGACTTAGTCTTGATCAACCTTGAATCTTTCCAAATCTCTTCATTTGGATGATGTCTTGAAGGTAAACATGAATGATCACACAATCTTCTTCTTCAAGACATGCTTGCAATAAGCTCAACACTCACATGACCAATCTTTGGATAATTTCTTAATAGCACCTTGTTAAACTCATAAACTCCTTGAAACCAACACATGGACTTCAAGAAAAGCCTATGGACAAAACCTTCAAATATAACTCAAGGCAACCATTAGTCCATAGAGATTGTCATCAATTACCAAAACCAAACATGGGTGCACCGCATGTTCTTTCACTCGCTCCGCCCTCCTTTTCTCCCTCTCCGCCCTCCTTTGCATGTAGAACTTGCGCTCATTGATGATGTCCTGCGGGAAGCATTGGCACCACAGCGCCATGGCTTCCTCGTCCATCTCGGCGATGCCGAGACGGTGCTCCCACCTCCGGTTGTTGCGACGATCCTCGTTGGTGATAAGTTGCGGCAGAGGTGCGAGCTCCTGCGCCCGCTCCCGCATCGGCACGTTGGGGAAGTTCAATGTTCTATGAGACCACCGGAGGCGCCACACCGTCGCATCGTACGCGTGGGCGGCCTCATCGGCGGTGTCAAAATTGTCGAGGCCGAGGCACAACCCGTGGTACCGGATCTCGGTGGAGAAGCCACTGGAGGGGCACGCGCGGACGCCGCGGTATCCCCAAGTTTCCCGGCGACGCGGGGGCATGGTGGCGCGGCAGCGGCGAAGCGAGAAAGAGCGGTGGCGAGGCGCAGAGCGGGGAGAGAGCGGTGGCGAGGCACAGAGCGGGGAGAGAGAGGCGACAAGGCACAAAGCGGTGGGAGGGCGTTGGATTTTATAAAGCGCGCCAGACGCCGCGCGCCAAAACTAGCGCGCGCCCGGTCACTTTTTCCTGCGCGCGCGCGATCCTTTCTCGACGTCCCTGCTATCTCTACTCTCTTCTCTACTGTTATATTTATATTATATTTAATATTTATCTCTACTCTCTTCTCTACTGTTATATTTATTTTATATTTAATATTTATCTCTACTTCTCTACTCTCTACTCTCTTTTTTGTTTTAAAAAATAGAGTTGGTGATGATGGTGTGCCTGCCATCCTGCAATATAGGCCGTCTGATTTATATCTGACGGATAGGAAGGAAACTATGGCAATTTTGCAGAAAGATACCCACACCCCTCTCCAGATTTCCAAATAAGGCCTTCCCTCGTTCCTCCTTTTCTCCTACAAGGTAAACTACTCATACAAATGCATCTTGATGTTCCGTGCAATGCATGGGCATCTTGCTAGTTCTAAAAAACTTTCCATCATTTGCCACACTACTGGTTGCAGATGAAGAACCTCCCCAAGCACAACGCAATACAAGAGGGACACACAATTACAAGCTGATATTCTGTTGGACAATGGAGGCTATAACCAATTACTTTTACGGGAACAATAGCAACCAGGAATTTTGAAGTGTAGGTATGAACAAAATTGGAACTGCACATGCACTGCTATTCAATACACACATTACCAATCGAGGAGGAGAACGATGGTCGCAGCGGCCTCTGTGCATCATGGTCGGCAACGGGAGTCATTTCATTGTCCACGACGGTGGTGCTTCTGCGCTTGGCGTCGGCTTCCGGGAAGCAGATCCGAGACCATGGAAGACGGTGCCGGGGAAGAGGCTCCATGTACGACGACGACGGTGGACTGGCTCCAGTGCGGTGTACGAGGTCGTCGATGAGGCAGATGCGCTACGGTGGACGAGTGTGTCGATGGAGAAGGGGAGGAGCATGAAGGCTGCGGTGCCGTGGAGAAGTCTATTTTGCTTCGGGGATAGAAAATGGGGAGTATTCAGGTGTACTACTCTGGGTGCCGGGGTGGGGTTGGCTGGGTAGGGTGAACCCGAAGTTACGAAAACAGCCCCCTACCAAGCCTCATCCGTAGGCCTGTTCCGAAGGCTATGATGGTAACTTTGCACTGCTCGAATCAGGGTCGCGGGAGATTTTCCCGCCGACCTCAAAATTTTGTGACACTGAACTCCCCGTGTGGCATGTTGGGTGATTTGGCTAAGCAAATAGCGAGTAGTACTAGTAACTACTAGTACTCCCTCTGATTTTATTAACTCTGCATATTAGGTTTGACCGAAGTCAAACTTCCTAAAGTTTGACCAAGTTTATAGAAAAATATAAACATTTACCATAACAAATATGTATGATGTGAAAGTACATTCAATAATGAATCTAATGGTATTTATTTGTTATTGTATATGTTAATATTTTTTGTTATAAACTTTCTGAGAGTTTACAAAACTTGACTATGACCAATGCTAATACGCGGACTTAAATAAAAACGGAGGGAGTACACATTTATTTTCTTAGTTTGTAGTGAATTAATCATTTGTTGTAATTGTGAAATAAATATATTAGGTTACTGACTTCGAATGTAATGGTCAATACAATTCAATAGTTACAATCATTGTTGAATTCCAAGATGTATACGAGGTCTATAGTACTTCACAATATACTCAAACTCACATAATCCCAATCAAATGAGAATCTAAATGCATTTCATAGTTACTACTTTGTAGGATGCAACAAAACCAACCATAACTCTACATCATCCATTATAAAAGCAACATTTTTAACACATCCCAATGTGTGAATGAAACGTGTAGAGAGAGCTTGCGAAGATGGAGCAGATAGGGCGGTAAAGATTTTGTGTATGTGGACAAGAGAGTAGGAGACAAACCTAAAGAGAGAGAGAGAGAGAGAGGAAGAAGTTAGGTATGTGATAAAGATGGAGACATGTAATATACGTGAGATGTGTGTGCATCCGGATTCTGTAGACGTGGAAGGAGAAGAGACAACAGGTTGATGAGAGAGCTGGAAAAACATGGACGAGAGGGGGAGAATCTTGTGGGTCGAGGGATTGATAATTTTGTGCCTACTACGCATGCATGATACTCCCTCAACCGTCGCGCCTCCCACGACCTTCGCCTCCCTCGTGCGGTCGCGCCATTTGAGACTTCGACCGGCTATAAATGAGCAACTTTTTTTGCCTACTCCGCAAGCATGATACTCCCTCTGGTCCTTTTTACTTCCATCAACTGGTTGCAAAGTTTTTCACCAAATTTATACCAAAAATATCAATATCTGCAATACTGATTATAATGAGTATAAAAACTACGTTTTATAATGAGTATAAAAATATTGATTTGACATTGTGAATGTTGATGTACATTTTTCTATAAGTTTGGTCAAAGTAGAGGTACATTGACTTCAGACAAAACTTAAATGCACAATGCAGACTAGTTCCTCCGTCCAGGTGCATGCCATGTCCTATCTAGTCATCACAACAAGGTTAGCTATTAGAGTACTACTACCTCCCTTCTAGTTTAAAGGGCTCGATTCAAAAATTTCACCTACTCTTACCAAGATAGAGGCGGTGGAATAGTTTTTGTAGTGGTTTCTAGAGTCTGGACTCCATCTTCAGGAACCTTCACCGCCACCGACAAGAATGCTAGGAGATGAACCAGAAAGGAAATGAGGCTGGAATGGGTAGTTCCGTATTTTATACAGTGGTAGAGGTGGGTAAATATCTGCTATACCTCCGGTGGCAAGGCCATGTCTCTATGCACACACATCTCAGCCGTTGGTTCCAAGTAGATGGAACGGCTCACGTTGTCCAGAGGCTGACATACCATCACCATTTTTATAGGAGTGGTCATGCATGCATGTGGTGTAATTAATGCATTGGTTTACACAAATTTTTGAGAAAAACGAGAGTACTAATTAAGTACTTTTGCAAACTACGGAATTAATTCCACCATTCATCATCTACCTTGGTTGAAGAGATTTTCAAATTAAGCCCTATAAACCAGAAAGGAGGGAGTACCACATTACCACCACTATGGTCAGGCTTAATCATCGCATGCAATAATTTACTGCACCTTGAAATCTAAACGCCTCCTTGACTCTCCTTCTCCCTCCAGCAGTCCCACCACTCCACCCCGTGTGGAAAAAATCTGCATGCATGACTCTCCTCCCCCGCGCTCGTCCAATCCGTTGTGACCAGCAATATTTCCACCCCTTCCCTCACCCGTAATTTACTCCAACAAATATGCCCACGTAGATGCTTCAGTTACTTAACTGTAGGTGCATTGGATCACTGACATGTGGGCCCAACAGGCATCTGGCCTGCATGTCAGTGACGCAACTGGACCTGCAGTTAAGTCAGTGAAGCTCAATCCATATATTACGTATGTGTGCCATTGCTCGCTATAAATACTGCGCCTCCCACGGCATTCGGAAGAACACGCACGTTCATCACTATCTCCTCCCCTTCCCTCTCACGTCGACCACCATGGCATCCCCCATCCCAACCCCTGGGCGCCCCTCACTGCACCGCGCGGATGGTCACACGTCGCCGTTCCATTCCTCGCCGCCACTAGTCGAGGAGGACGCATCATCGTTCCGTTCCTCGCTGCCACTAGTTGAGGAGGACGCATCGGCGTTCCGCTCCTCGCCGTGACGCGTCAGGAGGACGCGTTGGCGTTCCCAATCTCGCTAGAACGCGTGTCGGAGGACGCGTCAGCTCCCCGCTACGAGGAGAACATCACGCCGCCCGCCAAGCCCCCCAGCCTTGAGGAGCTTTGGAAAGAAATGGATGTCGCCTTGTGGGAGGCTTTGCCTCCGGCAGAGCGCGCCAAAATAGAGGCGGAGAAGAAGGCCAAAGAAGAGAAGCGCGTCGCGGGGCAAGCTGCCTGGCAGGTCTATGTCGCGTCCGAGAGTGTCAGGCAATTGGCTCTTTGGCAGGAGGCTGCGAGGGCCGTGAGGGTGGCGGAGGATGCCCGTGCCAAAGCCCTGAGTGCAGTCGGGCCCAAGTGCCTCATCTACACTTGGCGATACATGGACCGGGTGCACGCTTTTAGCAAGGAGGAGTACCTGTTGGTGCCGGATCACCACACCGGTGAGATCGCGCTCGCCCGCCGGCAAGCCGCCAATCAGCACCTCGCGAGTTGCGAGGCTGAGGAAGAGGCGTTGTGTCGGTGCACAGGGAAACGGCCGCGCACCAGGGCACTCGTGGCGCGCCGCAAGTGCTCCTGCGAGCGTCGTGGCTTTTATTAGGAATATAATTTAGTTTCGTAAGGCGATCTCATTAGTTTTGGGACGCAAATGATAAATCCCAAACATTCGGGAATTATTAGCGTCCTTAATTAAGTATGTAAAAGGAAAAGTTTGGAAACCTTATGTATCCGTACGCATTTTGTAAGTACGTGCATATAGCACAAACTTTATTGTATACTATCGCACTACACGTCTCTCTCTATATATGCTTGCAGACTGTGCTACTCCCCCCGTACAGGTGAATAAGCATCTTTGGTTGTGCACCATGACCAAGGAGGGAAGACTTATACACCTAGACGGAGGGATTACTACTATTACTTATGTATGTGCAAATGCACGTTTTAACATTACGATGCGGTTTTTGTAAAAGCAGAAAAACTGCACTAGTCAAGCTTGTGAAACGTTCAATGCAAAACAAATGCAAAAATGCTCGTTTGATTGTTTACTTTTAGCTTCCTTCTCTATGGTTATTTCTCTATTGTACTTTGTATGGAGTAGTATCTCACTGGTCGGGAAGGCATGCCAATTCCCAAACCGCTTCCTACACCCTGTATCGAATTTTTTGCCTAACAAGTTGTGACGTGCAATTGGAATTCCAACTTGATTACTACTACTAGGAGTATTAGGGGCCATTTCTTTTAGGCTTCTAGATTAGTAGTAATCCCATAACTACTACCTCTGTCCTCGTTTATTGGTCCCCATTGTAATCTGTGTCAAATTTTGACCATAAATTTAACTAAAGAAATGTTTGTGCATGTCACATGCACTAACATTTTATTAGTTAAATCTTTGGTCAAAATTTAGCACAAATTACAATGGTGACGAATAAACCAGGACGGAGGTACTAGTAGTAGTTTAGAAGCCCAAATAAATGAGTGAGGTGCCTTAATGTTACTCTCCACTATGACTAGTCTTATGGGAAAAGCTGGGGAAGAGACGGCTTATTTTTTAAGCCACCAAAAGAACTGGCCCTAGGAGTAGTAGCTAGGGATACTAGGAGTAGTAGCTAGGGATCGAGTGTGTGAGATGAACCGGGGAAAGTAAATGCAGAGAGATGAAATGCAAAAAAGACGGAGGGATGTGATGGTTGCTTGTCCGTTTATTTTACCAGGCCACTTATTAGTTATTACTGGGAGTGGTTGGGTTTTGTGATATGACGGCTTTACTGCCGCGCCACGAGCGAGGTGAGACTCGCGTGCAGCGCCGCCCTCTACACTAGTATTACATCGGTCGTGGTTTATTAGCCCCCCATTGAATTTGACTGAAGATTTAACTCACAAAATGTTAGTGCATGTCAATGATACGTCTCCAACGTATCTATAATTTTTGATTGCTCCATGCTACTTTATCTACTATTTTAGGCAATATTGGGCTTTATTATCCACTTTTATATTATTTTTGGGACTAACCTATTAACCAGAGGCCCAGCCCAGATTTGTTGTTTTATGCCTATTTCAGTGTTTCGAGGAAAAGGAATATCAGACGGAGTCAAAACGGAATGAAATCAACTGGAGAAGTTATTTTTGGAAGGAAAGCAACCCAGGGAACTTGGAGTGCACGTCAAGGGAGATACGGGCTTCCCATGAGGGTGCCCCCCCCCCCCGAGCGCGCCCCCTACCTCGTGGGGCCCCCGTAGCTCCACCGACGTACCCCCTGCACCCATATATACCTACGTACCCTAAAACTTCCAGAACAGAAGATAGATCGGGAGTTCTGCCGCTGCAAGCCTTTGTAGCCACCAAAAACTTCTCGGGAGCCCATTCCGGCACCCTGCTGGAGGGGGATCCCATCACCAGTGGCCATCTTCATCATCCCGGCGCTATCCATGACGAGGAGGGAGTAGTTCACCCTCGGGGCTGAGGGTATGTACCAGTAGCTATGTGTTTGATCTCTCTCTCTCTCGTGTTCCATCTATGGCACGATCTTGATGTATCCCGAGCTTTGCTATTGTAGTTGGATCTTATGATGTTTCTCCCCCTCTACTCTCTTGTGATGAATTGAGTTTCCCCTTTGAAGTTATCTTATCGGATTGAGTCTTTTATGAGAACACTTGATGTATGTCTTGCCGTGATTATCTATGGTGACAATGGGATATCATGTGCCACTGGATGTATGTTTTGGTGATCAACTTGCGGGTTTCGTGACATTGGGAACCTGTGCATAGGGGTTGGCACACGTTCTTGACTCTCCGGTAGAAACTTTGGGACACTCTTTGAAGTACTTTGTGTTGGTTGGATGAATCTGAGATTGTGTGATGCATATCGTATAATCATGCCCACGGATACTTGAGGTGACAATGGAGTATCTAGGTGACATTAGGGTTTTGGTTGATTTGTGTCTTAAGGTGTTATTCTAGTACGAACTCTTTTATAGATTGATCCGAAAGAATAACTTTGAGGTGGTTTCGTACCCTACCATAATCTCTATGTTTGTTCTCCGCTATTAGTGGCTTCGGAGTGACTCTTTGTTGCATGTTGAGGGCTTGTTATATTATCTATCTATGTTATTATTGTTGAGAGAACTTGCACTAGTGAAAGTATGAACCCTAGGCCTTGTTTCCTATCATTGCAATACTGTTTACGCTCACTTTTATCATTAGTTACCTTGCTGTTTTTATTATTTCAGATTACAAATACCTTTATCTACCATCCATATTGCACTTGTATCACCATCTCTTCGCCAAACTAGTGCACCTATACAATTTGCCATTGTATTGGGTGTGTTGGGGACACAAGAGACTCTCTGTTATTTGGTTGCAGGGTTGCTTGAGAGAGACCATCTTCATCCTACGCCTCCTACGGATTGATAAACCTTAGGTCATCCACTTGAGGGAAATTTGCTACTGTCCTACAAACCTGTGCACTTGCAGGCCCAACAACGTCTACAAGAAGAAGGTTGTGTAGTAGACATCAAGCTCTTTTCTGGCGCCGTTGCCGGGGAGGTTAGCTCTTGAAGGTATATCTTTAGATCTTGCAATCAATCTTTTTGTTTCTTGTTTTAGCACTAGTTAGTCTATAAAAGAAAATTACAAAAAAATGGAATTGAGTTTGTCTCATACGCTTCACCTTTTTAATATCTTTCGTGAGTATGATAGAAAGGATAATTGTGCTCAAGTGCTAGAAGAAGAAATCTCTAAATTGTTTGGCACTAAATCTTTGAATGATGAGCATGATTGCAATGTTGTTGGTACGAATTATTTGAATATCCATGATGCTAATGATGATTGCACTAGTTATGATGAAAATGCCTCCTATAAGCATGTCAATTTCTGTGGAGTGCATTGGGCTTGCAAGGGCACACCAAATAGGGAAGATAGATATTGCAAGAGGCATAAGTACTTAGAAACTAAATGGTTGCAAGAAAGGCTAGATGCATGTGCTGAATTTTTTTTTTCTTAGCCATACTTATGAACTTTGCAATGAACGTGATCATTTTAGTACCCAATGCAAATTGTTTCATGATCGTATCGTGTCCAAAAATTGTGATGACTTGATTTCCCTTGCACATAATAATGAGCTTAGTTTGCTCTTGGGTTATGAAGAAATAAAACGTATAACTAAGATTATTCCAGAATTTGCCCTTGATAGAATTCTTCATTTTGATCTAGAAGAAATTTATATGTATTGTGCGTGAATTGCATTGAAAATCCTTATATTCCCAATTACATAAAGAAAAGAAAACAAATAGAGGATGAAGAGAATACTAATGAAAGGGAAGAGGCTTCCCAATCTCCTCCTATTATTTCTTATGATGAATCAGGTAACGAGGAGGAGCTTTCTATTCAACCAATCTCATCAATAAGGAGCTCAAATAGGAAGGTTGAACCTACACATAATGTGAAGAAGAAAAAGAAAAGAAGGAGCAACAAAGGTAAAAAGGTATCCCTCCCAAATGATGTTGCTTCTACTACTACTTGTGATGATGACAATTGCTATACTATTGGTGCTATCCATATTTTTAATGATGAGAGGGATTATGCTTATGATATGAAAGGGCCCAAGCTTGGGGAAGCTATGTTTGATGAGGATGAAATATTTGAGAATATATTTGCTGCAATTAATGTTTGTCCCAAGCTTGGGGATGCTATGTTTAATAATGATGATATTTTTAGCATCCCAAGTTTTGATATGCAAAGTTGTTATGATGATAGCATGCCTTCTACCTATGATGATTATATTTATGAAAGTGGGTTTGGAAGAGTGTCAACTTTAGAAAGTAGTGATCCCACAATATTGGAGAATGTTGAATCTTAAAATATTTATGAAAGTAGATTTGGAAGAGTGTCAACTTTATTTAGTGATTCCACTATCTTGGGAGAGGTTTCAATCGATTATGATGAGAACGAAGTTGCTACTTATGATGATTATTGTGATGAAACTTATGCTATAAAAAGTAGTGATGATTATATTTACAAATCTTGTCATGATTATGATTACCCTTTCTCTGAACATTACTCTTTTAATGTGGAAACAATTTTTTAGTGTTCAAGTCTCTATGATACTCCCACTATTCCGAATGAGAAGAATTTTGCTTATGTGGAGAGTAGCAAATTTTCTATGCTAGTAGATCATGAAAAGAATGCTTTAGGTGCTGGTTATATTGTTGAATTCATTCATGATGCTACTGAAAATTATTATGAGGGAGGAATATATGCTTGTAGGAATTGCAATAATGTCAAGTTTCCTCTCTATGTGCTTAAAATCTTGAAGTTATGCTTGTTTTACCTTCCTATGCAAGTTGATTATTGTTCCCATAAGTTGTTTGCTCACAAAATCCCTATGCATAGGAAGTGGGTTAGACTTAAAAGTGCTAGTCATATGCTTCATGATGCTCCCGTTATGTTTCAATTCTTATCTTTTATGTGAGCATCATTGTCATCATCATGCCTAGCTAGAAAGGCATTAAAGAAAAGCACTTGTTGGGAGACAACCCAATATTTATCCTTACTGTTTTTGTGTGTCCACATGATTATTCTACTGTAGTAATCATGTTTTATAGCTTTTGTTTCAATAAAGTGTCAAGTAAGACCTTTAGGATGGCTTACGGTGATAGTTGTGTTGATCTTGCTGAAAATCAGAAACTTTGGCACCCAGTAAATTAGTTTTGTTAATTCACAGATACGTGCTTCTGATCTGATTCTTTTTGCGATGGATTGGTACACGAATTTCTTAGGACTTACTAATTTGGTAGGATTTTTGGAGTTCCAGAAGTATACGTTTGATACAGATTACTACAGACTATTCTGTTTTTGACAGATTCTGTTTTCTATGTGTTGTTTGCTTATTTTGATGAATCTATGGGTAGTATCGGAGGGTATGAACCATAGATAAGTTGGAATACAGTAGATATTACACCAATATGAATTTAGAATGAGTTCAATACAGTACCTAAGTGGTGGTTTTATTTTCTTATACTAACGGAGCTTACGAGTTTTCTGTTGAGTTTTGTGTTGTGGAGTTTTCAAGTTTTGGGTAAAGATTCGATGGACTATGGAATAAGGAGTGGCAAGAGCCTAAGCTTGGGGATGCCCAAGGCATCCCAAGATATCCAATAATAGCCAAGAGCCTAAGCTTGGGGATGCCCCGGAAGGCATCCCCTCTTTCGTCTTCGTTCATTGGTAACTTTACTTGGAGCCATATTTTTATTCACCATATGATATGTGTTTTGCTTGGAGCGTCATTTTCTTTTGTTAGTATTTGCCTTCTGTTAGTTAGAATAATGTTTTGCATCTTTAGTTTAAATAAAGAAGTCAAGGATAGCCTTTTCCATGCTTATTTTGCTAGTATACATGTTGCTGTTTGAAAAACAGAAAGTTTACCGCTGTTGCAAAAATTCCCTAGAAAAGTCAGAGAGTGGTATAATGTTGAATCCTTTTGCATATTAAGCTCTGATAAATTTATTACAGTGGGAATTTTAGTTCATAATTTTTGGAGTCAGGGAAGTATTGATACTCTTGCATTCTTTACAGACTGTACTGTTTTGGCAGATTGCTGTTATGGTTGCATTGTTTGCATATGTTTGCTTGATTAATGATTCTATTTGAGGATAGGAGTATTAAATATGCAGAGGCATTTAGTATGCAATGTTGAATAATAATTTTAGTGATTTGTTACAGTAGAAAATGATAAGGTTTTGCATTGGTTTATACTAACCTATCTCACGAGTTCTTGTTGAGTTTGTTGTGAATGAAGCTTTTGATAAAAAGAGAAACCATGATATGAGAGGAATTAAGGAGACACAAAAGCTCAAGCTTGGGGATGCCCAAGGCACCCAAGATAATATTTCAAGAATTCTCAAGCATCTAAGCTTGGGGATGCCCCAGTAGGCATCCCATCTTTCTTCTTCAACAACTATCGGTTAGTATCGGTTGAGCCTAAGTTTTTGCTTCTTCACATGAGTTGTGCTATCCTTGCAATGTAGTTTTCTTTAGCTTTGCTTGCTGTTTGAATAAAGTATCAAGATCTGAAATTATTAAATGAGAGAGAGTCTTCGCATAGTTGCATAATTATTTAGCTACTCATTGACCTTCACTTATATCTTTCGGAGTAGTTTGTCATTTGCTCATAGTGCTTCACTTATATCTTTTGAGCGTGATAATTTTTGCTCTAGTGCTTCACTTAGATCTTTTAGAGCATGATGGTGGATTTGTTTTAAAGAAACTATTGATCTCTCATGCTTCACTTAGATTATTTTGAGAATCATTAATAGCATGGTAATTTGTTTAATGTTAATATACTTGGTATTCAAGATATGTGAAACTTTCTTTTGAGTGAATTGAATACTAAGATAAGTTTGATGCTTGATAATCGTTTTGAGATATGGAGGTGATAATATCAAAGTCGTGCTAGTTGAGTAATTATGAATTTGAGAAATGCTTGTGTTGAAGTTTGCAAGTCCCGTAGCATGCACGTATGGTTAAAGTTGTGTAACAAATTTGAAACATGAAGTGTACCTGGCTTGTGCATCCTTATGAGTGGCGGCCGGGGAAGAGCGATGGTCTTTTCCTACCAATCTATCCCCCTAGGAGCATGCGCGTACTACTTGGTTTTTGATGACTTCTAAATTTTTGCAATAAGTATATGAGTTCTTTTGACTAATGTTGAGTTCATGGATTATACGCACTTTTACCTTTCCACCATTGCTAGCCTCTTCGGTACCATGCATTGCCCTTCCTCACCTTGAGAGTTGGTGCAAACTTCGCCGGTGCATCCAAACCCCGTGATACGATACGCTCTATCACACATGAACCTCCTTATATCTTCCTCAAAACAGCCACCATACCTACCTATCATGGCATTTCCATAGCCATTCCGAGATATATTGCCATGCAACTTCCATCATCATCATCATGACATACATTACTTTTGTCATATTGCCATCGCATGATCATGTAGTTGACATCGTATTTGTGGCAAAGCCACCATGCATTATTTTTCATACGTGTCACTCTTGATTCATTGCACCATCCCGGTACACCGCTGGAGGCATTCATATAGAGTCATACTTTGTTCTAAGTATCGAGTTGTAATTGTTGAGTTGTAAGAAAAATAAAAGTGTGATGATCATCATTATTAGAGCATTGTCCCAAAGTGAGGAAAGGATGATGGAGACTGTGATTCCCCCACAAGTCGGGATGAGACTCCAGACGAAAAAAAGGGGGGAGGCCAAAAAAAAGAGAAAGGCCCAAATAAAAAAAAAGAGAGAAGGGACAATGCTGCTATCCTTTTACCACACTTGTGCTTCAAAGTAGCACCTTGTTCTTCATGTAGTGAGTCTCATATATTGTGCTTCAAAGTAGCACCAAGATCTTCATGATAGTGAGTCTCATAAGTTGTCTTTTTATACTAGTGGGAATTTTTCATTATAGAACTTGGCTTGTATATTCCAATGATGGGCTTCCTCAAAATGCCCTAGGTCTTCATGAGCAAGAAAGTTGGATGCTGAAAGGATCGATATGGTCGACTAGAGGGGGGTGAATAGGAGACTACAAATTTTAATCTTTATTGTAGATTTTAAGGCTTAGAGGATAAAAGAGTTCACTAGATATGCAACTAGGTGAATGCAACCTATATGACAAGTAAGCTCCAAGATAAATATGCTAGGCAACAAACTACTTAGCAAGCCAACAAGCATACAACAACAAGGAAAGGTGCGGGAAAGGATTAACCACAAGTGAGACGAGGATGCAGATTTTAACCCGAAGTTCACTCTTCCTTGGGGAAGAGCTAATCTCCGTTTGGAGCGGTGCCGGAGCCAAAGCTTGCGGAATGCCACCGAAGGCTCACTGTATTCTCCTTCGAGTCACCCCCAACGGATGAGCCTCAAATCACTCGGGGTTGGTCTTGAAGGCGACCACCACACCTTTACAAACTTCTCCGGAGCACACCACAAGCAAGGAAGCTTCCGGAGGAACCTCTAGCCGCCTAGGATCCCAAGCTCCAAGAGTAACAAGTCAATGGGGAAGAAATGTTGCGGGGAACGCGATTTGGTTTGGTTAAGATGTAGATCGGGTCTTGCTTTCCCAATCCCCAAAGTTTCAACAAGTTTGGGTGGAGGGATTGAGAGTATTGAGCAAAAGGAGGTGTAGCAATGGTGGAGCTCAACAAGACATTAGGGTTAAGGGTTGGAGGTGGAAGAAGGGCCTTTATATAGTGTGCAGGGGCTGGTGGGGATTTCTGCCCGTTGGACCCCGTGCGCACGGGCTAAGTCAGCCCCGTGCGCACGGGGTACTCAGAGACAATCACGCCACCCCGTGCGCATGGAGGTCAAAAGACCCCGTGCGCATGGGGTACCTAGAGAGTTACGCAGTACCCCGTGCGCACGGGGGTCAACAGACCCCATGCGCATGGGGTACCTAGTAACTTTCTGTTGCAACTTTTTGAGTACCACAGCATGCACACTAGGCTCTTATTAGGTGCTCGGAGTGGGAAGGGTAAGAGAGTGAGGCTTGGCAATGGCATTCCCACACGACATTTATCCACACAGACCCCTCTTGATAGTGCGGTCGTTCCTACGACTCGAAGCAAACCAAAACTAAACCTTCGAAGCGTCGAAAGACAACGCCTTTGTCCTTTTTGAAATGGGGGGTCGCACATCTCCATTGCGGGCACTTAGAACCAATAACCTGAGATAAACTTTAGCAACCGATATTAGTTCAACTAACCACATTGTCATCACACCAAAATAAAGCATAAGTGCCACTTAGCACTTTCAATCTCCCCCTTTTTGGTGCATTGATGACAACGTGGTTAGAGCATGGCATAGAGGATAAATAGATAGAAAGCCATGGAACAAATAATGATCATGATAGCTCCCCCTATATGTGTGCCCGAAAACAAGAATGCATCTAGAACACCCATAGGAGGTTCGACCAAGATCATTATAGAAACGTCATGAGTTTCAACAAAATAAACCTATAACGGTGCCTAGAACTCATGACACAGTGTGGAGAGCAAATAATGTGAGACCCAATAAGCATAAGAGGATAATGGCAAGGTTCAATAATAAAGCTAGAGTCTCACAACCACACAGACAGAAGGTAAATAAGAGTATCTCAAGCCAACTAAAACCAACCAACAGCGAGAAACACGAGGCTTGAGATCTCAACACACCCACGAACGCACACCACACACCACTTCTCCCCCTTTGTCATCAAGACAACAAAAAGGAGACAAATGGCGACATGAGACCCATTAGACAAGAGGAGGAGCACTCGAGGCATCATCATCATCATCAAAACGCCACCCGGCCATTGGGAAAGACCGAGCAGTGGCCTCACTGTCGACGTCCTCTGAACCTGGACCGACCTCCTCACCAGCAGCAGCCCTTGCTGCCTTCTGCTCACGCCGAACAAGCTTCTCCTTGTTGATTTCCTTGATCTGACGACGCTGAATGGACTGACACATCTTGAACATGTTGCTCAAGGTCTTGAACAGTGACTTCTTCTCTCCCTTGGCAAAGATGGCCTCAGAACCAACAGACTTGGCCCGACCACGAGGGATCCGTGCAGTAGAGGACATGCCTGGAGTGTAGGTAGCACGATCCTCAGGCCTAGGGTTGCGCCCCTTCTTGATAGGCACATAGGGAGCAGGAGCAGCAGGGGTCCAGTTGGAGTTGCGCTTGGGAACAGAAGTCTTGAAGCTGGCAATGTACTTTGTTGGACAAACGGTCTCAATCAATGCCTGTATGAAAGGAGCATAGATCAAGGACTTGTTCTCTTGAACACACTGACGCAGCTCATAGTACATGAAGTCCAGAACATCCACTTTCTTCTTCTGATGAAGATACACAAAGACATCCAGCATGGAGCTCCGAATGTCCAGGCCTTTGGAGTGAGGGTATACCTCAGGATATGGCGCATGGTATCATAGAGAGGCAAGAGGTCTTTGATTGACCCAGTGACAAATGACTTCTCTTGTTTGTAAGCAAAGGCAATCTCATCTTTAGTGCGCTGCCCACTTTCTCGAACAACGCCAAACTCATCAAAAACGGTCTCTTCATCCATGGACGGGTAGGGAATGATCTCGGAGAACTTTGCCATAGGAGCTGAGCACTGATGCATTCCGGACATCCAGGTGAGGGTGCGAGCAGAATCATTGGAGAAGTACAGAGTGGCAAAGAACTGCATCACTAGATCTTCATTATAGGGGTGGTTGAAGGTGACAAACGGAATTAGACCCAGTCGTCCAAGAGCGGAGTACACACCGGGATATAGATGGTCATTGTCGCGCAAACTCTCAGTGTTGACTTGCTTGTGAGGGGCAAACTTCTTGGACTTGGTCATAAGAAGCTCATGATAGACCCTTTGCTGAAACTCATTCTTGAACCGGGGATCCACTCCCATACCAGTGGCAGCAACATAAGGATGGCTCTGTCTCTCAGCCCAGATCTCTGGCTTGGTCCACTTGACAAGAGGCAAATTCCGGAGGTCACGCCCGCCCGGAATGGCTTGCTCCGGACTAGACTCCTCATCCTCTTCTTCACCTTCCTCACCACGATCTTCTTCTTCTTCTATCTCATCATCATTATTGGGATTGGCATAGTAAACATCATCTTGTGAGTCATATTCTTCCTCAGAATTATCGGAAGCCTCTACAATGGGTCGCTTTGAGGCAGCACGTCGAACACGGCCCTGACCAGACCCAGACCCCTGACCCATACCTTCAGACGGCTGACGACGAGCAATGGTGAAGTCCTCTGATCCTCTTTTTCCACGCTTGCGACGAAGCTCAGACCTCTTGTCAGCGGAGTCTGAAACACACGCAAACACCCAACAACACAAAGCACGAACCACAAATGAGTACAAGTGCAAGATGAATGGCAAGGGGATAGACAAAAATCTAGGCAAAAGTTCCTGGATAGCCCGTGCACACGGGGGTTTAGACCCCGTGGGCACGGGGGTCCCGTGCGCACGGTACAGGACCGTGGACACGGGGCCCCGTGCGCACGGGGGTCAAACACTCCGTGGACACGGGGGTCTCCCAGCAGCAGCCACTACCAGAATGAACTCCGGGAGTGGGTGAAGCAGAGAGACCAGAGGATCTAAGCACTAGACTTCTATCTACCAACAATTGAGGCCAATCGAATCTAGGGAGCAAAGAAATCCTAAAGCTAGAGAAAAATAAAGAAACACAAGGAAAAGACCAAGGAGGCAGGACCAACCGGAGGAGGACCCCATCTGGATGCAGATCCATCGAGGAAGAACCCCGACGAAGCCCGGAGGAGCTCCGGCGAGGGGAGGCGACGGCGGCGGTGCTGGAGGCTTTCTGGGGAGTGGAGGGGGCGAATGGGTGGGAAAGAGCCCGAGCCACCCCCACGCCCCACCTTCAGGACCAGAAACCGCAGACCCCGTGTGCACGGGCTAAGAGATCCCCGTGCGCACGGGGTCCCGTGCGCACGGTACAGAGCCCGTGGGCACGGGGGGCCCCGTGTGCACGGTACAGGCCCGTGCGCACGGGTACTCAGGAACTTTGACATGAGTGGATTTGTTTTAAATACAGGGCTGAGTGTATACTCTTACCCCTACTTCACAAAGCACTCGGTCGATATTTCTGAATACGCCGCGAGGAAAGACCTATCACTATGGAAAGGGAATATGTGGAGCACTTGTACCAAAAGAGAAGTAGAAGAACAAAACACAAAAAGAAAAGAAACAACACACCACACAGGCGAAACAAACACGGACACAACCCTCAAGCGAGGGCGGTGGCCAAGGCCACCATGTTTGAGTTTACTTGGTATGGCACCGCGAAGATATGAACCTTGGGCCCAAGACCAATACTCATCTTTGAAGCACAAGTACCACCTAAAGTGGCTAATGTGAAAGATTGGTTTGATTTATGCACTTCCAGGATAAGATAGCTCATGGGTTGAGCTAGCTCCCCCTAGACATGTGCCTACATCTAAGCAAGATAGTACAAGAGTATGTGTGTATGAGCAAGAGTTTCATCTGAAGTTACTAATATCCACGATATTTAGCTCATGCCTTAACTCCCGGAATCTTGCTTTGTCAAGGGGCTTGGTGAAAATGTCTGCAAGTTGATTCTCGGTGTTGACATGGAGTAACTCAATGTTTCCCTTGGCCACATGATCTCTAATGAAATGATGACGAATCTCAATATGCTTGGTCTTGCTATGTTGAACCGGATTCTCGGCGATCTTGATGGCACTCTCATTGTCACACCAAAGAGGCACTTTGTCACATTTGACACCATAATCCATCAAAGTTTGCCTCATCCATAATAATTGGGCACAACAACTTCCGGCAGCAATATACTCGGCTTCGGCTGTGGAGAGAGATATACAATTTTGCTTCTTTGAAGACCAACTTACCAACGACCTTCCTAAAAATTGACATGAACCAGAGGTGGACTTGCGATCAACCTTGTCTCCGGCCCAATCCGAATCCGAGTAACCCATTAACTCAAATGAAGATCCCTTGGGATACCAAAGGCCTAAGTTTGGGGTATGAACCAAATATCGAAGGATCCTTTTCACTGCCGAATAGTGGCTCTCCTTAGGAGCAGATTGAAATCTTGCACACATACACACACTCAACATAATATCTGGCCTAGATGCACAAAGGTAAAGCAGGGAACCGATCATAGAGCGATATACCTTTTGATCCACTTCTTTACCATTTGGATCAAGATGAAGTTGACCATTTGTGGCCATGGGTGTCTTCTTTGGCTGGATATCTTGCATTTTGAATCTCTTGAGCATGTCTTGGATATAACGAGATTGATTGATGAAGGTTCCGCCTCTTAATTGCTTCACTTGAAAACCGAGAAAGAACTTCAACTCTCCCATCATGCTCATCGCAAATTCCTTAGTCATAAGATTCTCAAACTCAACGTTAATAGCATGGTTAGTTGACCCAAAGATAATATCATCAACATATATTTGGCAGACAAACAACTCTCCTTTTACCCTCTTTGTAAAGAGAGTGGAATCTATTACCCCAATCTGGAACCCTTTCTCGCTTAGGAACGCCGTAAGGTGATCATACCAAGCACGAGGTGCTTGTTTGAGTCCATAGAGTGCCTTATGGAGTTCATAAACGTGAGAGGGATGATCGGGGTCTTCAAAACCGGGAGGTTGCTTGACATACACTAACTCCTTAAGAGGACCATTAAGAAAAGCGCTCTTAACATCCATTTGATATAATTTGAAATCATGATGAGAGGCATAAGCAAGTAAGATGCGAATGGATTCGAGACGGGCAACGGGGGCAAAAGTTTCACCAAAGTCCAAACCTTCAACTTGGGTGAAACCTTGTGCCACTAACCTTGCCTTGTTCCTTATTACTTGTCCATATTCATCTTGTTTGTTCTTGAAAATCCACTTTGTTCCAATGACATTATGAAATTCCTTGGGTCTTTCTACAAGGGTCCATACTTTGTTGCGTGTGAAGTTGTTGAGTTCTTCATGCATGGCATCTATCCAATCCGGATCGTCAAGTGCATCTTCCACCTTAAGGGGTTCAACACAAGAGACAAACGAGTGATGTTCACAAAAGTTTGCCAAACGTCTACGAGTAGTTACCCCCTTTTTGATGCTTCCGTAGATGTTCTCGGTGAGGTGTTGAAGATGTTTCAGCTTGGCGGCCACTTTTTGCTCTTTGCGGTCAAGCTCTTCTTCACTTGGTTTTGGACTTGATGAGGAGGCTTGCCCTTGAGATTGCTTTAACCTTGGAGACACTCTTCTATTTGCAACCACAGGTTCTTGCTCTGTAGGAAGTGATGTCGATGAAGACACATGTGGTTGGGGTTGATCTTGATCATGATCATGACTTTGAGCTTGATCTTGAGCCTCAACGATTGGTTCTTCATTATTCGGATGAGTTTGCTCTTGATCTTGCTCAGGAATATGAGGGTCTTGATCTTGTTCTTGGATAGGTTCATTATTTCCCGAAGCATCTTGGACAAGTGGTGTTGGTGATGACTTCCCTTGTGGAGAATCCTCAAGAGGGGCTCTTACTCCTTCTTCTTCTACTTGGACATGGGGTGTTTCTTGTGGGAGAATGTGGCCTATCCCCATTGTCCTTATAGCTTGTGAAGGAGCCTCATCACCTACAACACTAGGAACAATTTGCTCCATGCGGGAGCCGTTATCTTCATCAAACTCCACATTTACCGTTTCCTCAATGCATCCGGTGGATTTATTGAGAACTCGGTAAGCATGAGAGTTTGATGCATATCCAACAAATATGCCCTCATAAGTTCTAGACTCAAATTTAGCTAACCGGGATTTTTTGTTTAAAATGAAACACTTACAACCGAATACCCGAAAGTATTTGACGTTGGGCTTTCTCCCGATTAGGAGCTCATAAGGGGTCTTGTTCTTGAGCTTGCGAAGATAAAGCCGGTTTGAAGCATGGCACGCGGTGTTGATGGCTTCTGCCCAAAGCTTGTATGGTGATTTGTACTCATCAAGCATGGTCCTAGCCATCTCAATAAGAGTCCGATTCTTCCTCTCCGCAACCCCATTTTGTTGGGGAGTATATGGTGAGGCATATTGGTGCTTTATCCCCTCTTCACTCAAGAAATCATCCATTGTATAGTTTTTGAACTCGGTGCCATTGTCACTCCGGATTGCCTTGATCTCACAGTTATGTTGACGTTGAGCTTCTTTGGCAAAGTTGATGAAGGTTTCTTGAGTTTCATCTTTAGTCTTGAGAAAGAACACCCAAGTATATCTTGTGAAGTCATCAACAATGACAAGGCAATATCTCCTTCCTCCCAAACTATCATATGTGGGAGGCCCAAAAAGATCCAAATGGATAAGCTCGAGGGGCCTCAAGGTGGTGATGATAGTCTTCACCTTGTGAGCTTTTTCATGTAGCTTTCCGGCAATGCAAGCGCTACAAGGACGATCTTTGGCAAAAGACACATTGGTTAGTCCAAGAATGTGCTCCCCCTTTAAGAGAGCTTGTAAATTTCTCATGCCCACGTGGGCTAGTCTACGGTGCCATAGCCACCCCATGTCGGCCTTGGCCATTAGGCATGTTGCAAGATGAGTTTTCTCTTTCGAGAAATCAACCACGTAAAGGTTGTCTTCAACATGCCCAATGAAGACCACTTTGAGATTGCTTCTCTTAAAGACGGTCACATGGAATTCACCAAAATGTGAATCATATCCGGCACGAGCCAATTGAATAGTTGAAAGTAAATTATAGTGCAGGGATTGGACAAGCATGACATTTGAAAGAGATGAATCATTAGAGATTACCACCTTGCCCAAACCTAATACCTTGCCCTTGCTATTGTCACCAAAGGAGATGTTTGAAGAGGCCTTGAGTGAATCAACGAACTCCACGAGCATCTCCCTTTCTCCGGTCATATGATTTGTGCATCCACTGTCGATCACCCATTGAGTTCCACTGGAGACATAGTCCTACAATAATCAAGCTTTGGTTATAGGTACCCATTTTGCAATGGGTCCTGGAGAGTTAGCAACAAGGATCTTGGTAACCCAAATAGTCCAAGCATAATCATCATAGTTAGTTCCAACAAATTTTGCAAAGGTATGGCCATCATCTCCTCTCATGAGAACGTATGATGGATTGTTCTTGCCGGCAAAATTCTTGGGAATGGCCTTGTCCCTAATGACCTTTCCATTCCCAACACCCTTTAATTCCTTCTCCTTCTCCTTGTGCCCTTCATGCACAAACACTACCTTTTGGGGAAGGGAAGGAGTCGGACCGATTTTCTTGTTGGTCTTCTTCTTCTTTTTCTTACCACTCTTGGATGCGGGATTAAACCCAACTCCCTCCTTAGCAACACACTCCTTTTGGTTGCTCAAGAGGTCGTTTAGATTTTTCTCCCCTTGGATGCATGACACAAGCCCTTTCTCAATTTGAGCTTTCAACTTCTTATTTTCCTCTTGAAGGAAAGTGCAATCATGAGCAAAGTTAGCAGTACAAGCATCATCATTTAAATCAATATGAGGTGCGCAAGTGAGAGCCTTAATGGTTGTAGCTTTTAGTTGGGCATAAGACTCGGTGAGGGCAATGAGGTCACCTTTGACAACCTTGGAACTAGTCACAAGGAACTCATGCTCCTCAACAAGTTTTGTATGGTCAACTAGAAGCTTTTCAACTCTAACGTCAAGAGCATCTTTATTCTCAAGAGCAAGTTGCAAAGCATCGTTGGTTTTAACAAAGTCAATTTGATGAGCAAATAAGGCTTCCTCAAGTGATGCTCTCATGACACTCTCTTCATTAAGTTCGTGCTCGAGGAGATCCACTCTCTCCTTTTCCTCTATAAGGAGCTTCTCAACGTTCTCAATAAAGTCATCGCGTTCGGCAAGTGACTTAAGGAGATCGCCAAAACGAGCACGAGCTTCACCATGAAGAGTTTTCATGAAAGCCGTTAAGGATTCCTCATCATTATCCACACCCTCCTCACACTCATCCTCCACTATCTCGCATGAGACATTGGGAGTGTAGTTGTCGGGTTTCTTGGGTTCGGACTTTGTTTTTACCTCTTTGGCCATGAGGCACCGATGAGTGAATGGCTTGTCCTCGTTTGGAGAGTCGAAGAGGCCGGTGGTGGAGGAGGTAGTGGCATGCATGGCAAAGGCGGCCGTGCCCACTTGATCATCATCACCGTCATCTTCATCTCCAGACATGTATTCTTCATGAACAAGAGCCTTGTCATCCTTCCTCTTTGCAAACTTGGTGAACTTCTTCTTCTTAAGCACAAGCTTCTCGGACTTGTCTTCACGTCTCTCATATGGACAATCATGAACAAAGTGTCTTGGGCTATCACAATTGTAGCATTTCCTTCGTCCAAAAGATCTTCCTTGAAGATTTCTTCCTTTGTTTGCCATGGTCCCGGAGTACTTTTTGACTAAGAGAGCCAAGTCTTCCGCAAAATCATTTGCCGGACACGAGGTGTCAATATCCTCCTCACCAATCTCTTCACTCACTTCTTCCTCCCTCGAGGGTTGGCTCACAACTTTCTTGGCCTTCAAGGCAAGATTGGAGTTCTTGGTTGCTTGAGCTATTGCGAATGTTTTCTTGGACTTGGTTTCCAAAAGAACATGGGTAGAGAAGGTGGAAACAACTTGAGCCGAAGTCAGCTTGTGATAGTCCGGACGTTGATGAACCATCATGACCATGGTATGTTCCGTGAGAACCATAGCATCTATGAACTTGTCCTTGATGAAGTCATCATTTGCCCAAGTGCACCCAAAGGTTCTCAAGTTGAGCACAAGAGACTTCAACCTTCGGTAAACCTCTTCTGCGGACTCACCCTCATTCCTCACAAAGAGATTGACTTCTTGTTTGAGCAAGGCCAACGAGATCTTCGAATTGCTTCATCTCCTTCAAGAGCCTCCTCAAGGCAATCCCAAATTTCCTTTGCGGTTTTGAGAAGAGCAATGGAATCACTATAGTCTTCAGTCACAGCGTTGCGAAGCATGTTGTGTGCGGTAGCATTGAGTTGATCGTCAACTGCTTCTCTTGGAGTGAGATTCATTGGGTCCTTGGGGTTGAATCCATTGACCACAATCCACCACAATTGAGTTGAAGCACTGCGCATGTGAGACTCCATATCTAGCTTCCACTTAGCAAAGGCATTAGCTTTCAAAGGGAGCGGAGGCCCAACAGGATTAATGCAGGGATGCTGCAACGGTTGAGGAGAGTAAAAGGGTTCCACGGCATTGTACTTGGGAACTTGAGTACGAGCCGGAGAAGCAAGAGGTTCCCTCGAGTCATCCGCATCATGAACTTCATTTGGATTAAACGAGTTTGATGCGGACGTTGATGGCTTTAAGCGGGCATCAATTTCCTCCTTGACCGAGGCCCGAACCTCTTTCATCATAGAGACTTTGAGGTCCGCAAACATTGAAAGAAGATCGGCCGCGGTCAAGGGAGCATTCGGGTTAGGAGGAGTGGCGGGAGCAACGACAGGAGCACCAAGTGGCTCGGTCGCGGCGGGGGTTGGTTTTGACCATCCTCCGCAACGGGTAAGCCACCTCCCTCATTCCCTAGATCGACCATATCCTCTAAGGTTGTAAAACCTTATATTAGAGCACGAGGCTCTGATACCAATTGAAAGGATCGATACGGTCGACTAGAGGGGGGGGTGAATAGGAGACTACAAATTTTAATCTTTCTTGTAGATTTTAAGGCTTATCGGATAAAAGAGTTCACTAGATATGCAACTAGGTGAATGCAACCTATATGACAAGTAAGCTCCAAGATAAATATGCTAGGCAACAAACTACTTAGCAAGCCAACAAGCATACAACAACAAGGAAAGGTGCGGGAAAGGATTAACCACAAGTGAGACGAGGACGCGGATTTTAACCCGAAGTTCACTCTTCCTTGGGGAAGAGCTAATCTCCGTTTGGAGCGGTGCCGGAGCCAAAGCTTGCGGAACGCCACCGAAGGCTCACCGTATTCTCCTTCGAGTCACCCCCAACGGATGAGCCTCGAATCACTCGGGGTTGGTCTTGAAGGCGACCACCACACCTTTACAAACTTCTCCAGAGCACACCACAAGCAAGGAAGCTTCCGGAGGAACCTCTAGCCGCCTAGGAGCCCAAGCTCCAAGAGTAACAAGTCAATGGGGAAGAAATGTTGCGGGGAACGCGATTTGGTTTGGTCAAGATGTAGATCGGGTCTTGCTCTCCCAATCCCCAAAGTTTCAACAAGTTTGGGTGGAGGGATTGAGAGTATTGAGCAAAAGGAGGTGTAGCAATGGTGGAGCTCAACAAGACATTAGGATTGAGGGTTGGAGGTGGAAGAAGGGCCTTTATATAGTGTGCAGGGGCTGGTGGGGATTTCTGCCCGTTGGACCCCGTGCGCACGGGCTAAGTCAGCCCCGTGCGCACGGGGCGCATGGTGGTCAAAAGACCCCGTGCGCACGGGGTACCCAGAGAGTTACGCAGTACCCCATGCGCACGGGGGTCAAAAGACCCCGTGCGCATGGGGTACCTAGAGAGTTACGCAGTACCCCGTGCGCACCGGGGTCAACAGACCCCGTGCGCACGGGGGTCAACAGACCCCGTGCGCACGGGGTACCCAGTAACTTTCTGTTGCAACTTTCTGAGTACCACAGTATACACACTAGGCTCTTATTAGGTGCTCGGAGTGGGAAGGGTAAGAGAGTGAGGCTCGGCAATGGCATTCCCACACGACATTTATCCACACAGACCCCTCTTGATAGTGCGGTCTTTCCTACGACTCGAAGCAAACCAAAACTAAACCTTCGAAGCATCGAAAGACAACGCCTTTGTCCTTTTTGAAATGGGGGGTCGCACATCTCCATCGCGGGCACTTAGAACCAATAACCTGAGATAAACTTTAGCAACCGATATTAGTTCAACTAACCACATTGTCATCACACCAAGATAAAGCATAAGTGCCACTTAGCACTTTCAGATGCACACCCACTAGTTTTCTTTTGTTGAGCATTCATAGCTCTAGTGCATCCGTTGCATGGCAATCCCTACTCCTCATGTTGACATCAATTGATGGGAATTTCCATAGCCCGTTGATTATCCTCGTCAATGTGAGACTTTCTCCTTTCTTGTCTTCTCCACACAATCCCCATCATCATATTCTATTCCACCCATAGTGCTATATCCATGGCTCACGCTCATGTATGGCGTGAAGGTTGAAAAAGTTTGAGATTATTTAAGTATGAAACAATTGCTTGGCTTGTCATCGGGGGTGTAGAAGTTGGGAACATCTTTGTGTGACGAAAATGAAGCATAGCCTAACTATATGATTTTGTAGGGATGAACTTTCTTTTGCCATGTTATTTTGAGAAGACATGATTGCTTTGATTAGTATGCTTGAAGTATTATTATTTTTGTGTCAATATGTACTTTTGTCTTGAATCTTTCGGATCTGAATATTCATATCACAATTAAGAAGTATTACATTGAATTTATGCCAAAGTATCACTCCGCATCAAAAATTCTTTTTTATCATTTACCTACTCGAGGACAAGCAGGAATTAAGCTTGGGGATGCTTGATACGTCTCCAACGTATCTATAATTTTTGATTGCTCCATGCTACTTTATCTACTGTTTTAGGCAATATTGGGATTTATTATCCACTTTCATATTATTTTTGGGACTAACGTATTAACCGGAGGCCCAGCCCAGATTTGCTGTTTTATGCCTATTTCAGTGTTTCGAGGAAAAGGAATATCAGACGGAGTCAAAACAGAACGAGATCAACTGGAGAAGTTATTTTTGGAAGGAAAGCAACCCAGGGAACTTGGAGTGCACGTCGGGGGAGATACGGGCTGCCCATGAGGGTGCCCCCCCCCCCCGGGCGTGCCCCCCTACCTCGTGGGGCCCCCGTAGCTCCACCGACGTACCCCCTGCACCCATATATACCTACGTACCCTAAAACTTCTAGAACAGAAGATAGATTGGGAGTTCCGCCGCCGCAAGCCTCTGTAGCCACCAAAAACCTCTCGGGAGCCCGTTCCGGCGCCCTGCCGGACAGGGATCCCATCACCGGTGGCCATCTTGATCATCCCGGTGCTATCCATGACGAGGAGGGAGTAGTTCACCCTCGGGGCTGAGGGTATGTACCAGTAGCTATGTGTTTGATCTCTCTCTCTCGTGTTCTCTCTCGTGTTCCATCTATGGCACAATCTTGATGTATCCCGAGCTTTGCTATTGTAGTTGGATCTTATGATGTTTCTCCCCCTCTACTCTCTTGTGATGAATTGAGTTTCCCCTTTGAAGTTATCTTATCGGATTGAGTGTTTTATGAGAACACTTGATGTATGTCTTGCCGTGATTATCTATGGTGACAATGGGATATCATGTGCCACTTGATGTATGTTTTGGTGATCAACTTGCGGGTTTCGTGACATTGGGAACCTGTGCATAGGGGTTGGCACATGTTCTTGACTCTCCGGTAGAAACTTTGGGACACTCTTTGAAGTACTTTGTGTTGGTTGGATGAATCTGAGATTGTGTGATGCATATCGTATAATCATGCCCACGGATACTTGAGGTGACAATGGAGTATCTAGGTGACATTAGGGTTTTGGTTGATTTGTGTCTTAAGGTGTTATTCTAGTACGAACTCTTTTATAGATTGATCCGAAAGAATAACTTTGAGGTGGTTTCGTACCCTACCATAATCTCTATGTTTGTTCTCCGCTATTAGTGGCTTCGGAGTGACTCTTTGTTGCATGTTGAGGGCTTGTTATATTATCTATCTATGTTATTATTGTTGAGAGAACTTGCACTAGTGAAAGTATGAACCCTAGGCCTTGTTTCCTATCATTGCAATACTGTTTACGCTCACTTTTATCATTAGTTACCTTGCTGTTTTTATTATTTCAGATTACAAATACCTTTATCTACCATCCATATTGCACTTGTATCACCATCTCTTCGCCAAACTAGTGCACCTATACAATTTGCCATTGTATTGGGTGTGTTGGGGACACAAGAGACTCTCTGTTATTTGGTTGCAGGGTTGCTTGAGAGAGACCATCTTCATCCTACGCCTCCTACGGATTGATAAACCTTAGGTCATCCACTTGAGGGAAATTTGCTACTGTCCTACAAACCTGTGCACTTGCAGGCCCAACAACGTCTACAAGAAGAAGGTTGTGTAGTAGACATTAGTCAACAAAAACTATATCGTTGGATTCGTATTTGAACATAGTCTTTTATGATATAATTTTAGGTGGCATGCTTCAGCATTTATCGTATTATATATAATGTTAGTTCAATTTTTGGTCGTACTAATCTATAGTAAGGTGCCCGTGCGTTGCACGGAACAGTGAAATGCATTGATCGGGGAGTTGTTTATTTTGACAAAGGATGTGGGGGTCATCTCATGTGTAACGGGTATCGATAGGTTTCTTCAGATATTATTTCATCTCTAGAGATCACAAACATCCGGGTGAAATAGATAAAAAAGTATCTTTTGCAAACAAAAGCGTTCAACTGTCAACCTACATCCAAAACTTGTGAAGAAATAACACTTATTGTGCTTTGCAAGAAATGATCTTTAAGAATTAGTTTTTGAGTATCGATTTTTATAAATGTTGGCTACAGATGACATGGCACTTTCTTATAGTCAACAACTGGCTATACTATTAAGTATTAACCATGCCCTTATACACCTAGATGGAGGGATTAAATCAGGATGACTTGGAAGGGGGCAAAGGAGATGTAAGAAATGGTTCATCATAAGTCTTTCACCAGTATTGTAGTTAACAATTCATACATGGAAGATTCTAGACTAAACCATAAATGGATACACTTTTATTCATGTGCGATACTCCAATAGAGCAAGATCACACATGGAAGTCTCCACATGCTTAGACTGCGGATTACATTGAGTGAAGACTAATGATCAACTTTTAACTTGGTAATGCATATGTCCAGGTAAACCTCCTTGGAGTCCCCGTGCACCACATTGGGGGGGAAAGCATACCATGCGTCTTCCATGTCCACATCGGTGGGAAGGTCCCAGCTCGGCACAGTCCTAGTCAGCTTCATGTAGCCAGTGTCGCCGCCCACGTACCTCTGAGGGGTAGTAACAGTGAGCACACACCCGTACATCGGCCTCGTGTCAGTGTCAGCGCCAGTGGCGTCACCCCTGATGCACACTATAGAGATGGGGCGGCGGCCTACGCGGGCCTGGCCGGTGCCCAGGATCAAGAGGAAGACGTTGTCGTCTTCCTCCGAGACTAGCAGGCGTCGGTGATCCTCCAGCAACTCCGGCACGGTGAATGGGTAGCACGTCTCATACTTGATGTTCTCCGCCAAGGGCCAATAGTGATCGCCGCACGCCTGCGTGAGGTGATGCACGATGTCCGCGGGCGAGCCCCAAAACAGCATCGGGCACTCATAGCAGCAGACGAAGGGCTCCTTGGAGGCATCGACCAGGCCATCCATGAAATGGGAGTGGTTGTAGGGGACGTTGCGCCAGTTGAATATATGAGCAAGTTACTACGAGATTTAGTCCGAATAAGCACAAAATAAATCATGATAGCTATAACAGAGATTAAACTAATCATCTGGACTAGCATAGTAGATGAACAGATCGAATCTAGGACACAGACTAGAACATGATTTCTACCACGATTTCGAACAGGAAGCACAGAAACACATACGATGCAACGGGAGCAGCACCGTTGGCGTTGAGGTTGTCGCCCATGTCGTTGAGGAAGAGGTTGCCGAGGTCAGGGAAGAAGTCATCGTCGGTGAAGTCATCGCTGCCAGCAGTCGCGAGAGTGTGCTCTCCAAATTTCAACAGCGCCTGCTGAAGCGCAGGAGGTAGTGGCTGTAGGGGACGTTGCGGCCGCTGAATGGAGCGCGGGAGTAGCACACGAAGCAGTAGATGGTGCTCCTCCCTAGTCTCTATATCTACTCTTATCTCAAATTGAATAGTACTGTGCCGCCCGTTGCACGCCCGGCTGAACACGGCTCCTCGCCTCCATCAAACCCCTCCGTTAAACCCGCATGCAAACTGAGAAACCTACTCTAGCCCGCGGGAGGAAATTTGCCGGTTGCCTTGGAGAATAATAGAGTCACATCCAATCCATTTGAGTTAATTGCGTGTATGATTCTCCCTCTATAAAAAGTTAATTGCATCCTTAATATTGTATTCTAAGTACTCTGTGGGTTCCACTGCCAGTACAATGTACATGACTTGCAGGCTGGCTATAGATTCATACAAAAAGTTAGAAAGAAACAAATCCATCCTTAATCTTGTATTCTAAGTACTCTGTGGGTTCCACTCCCAGTAGAGTAGCGAAAGAAGTATATAATAAAAAAATATAAAAAGCTATAGTTTAGGACACAATTAGAACTCAGGCCATCGCGATGCAAGCATCTGGCCGGGATCAGCACACCCGGTGTTCATTGCGGACGATGCAAGAGATAAACCTTTATAGCAATGAGCCCGTCCGTTGCAACGGATCCAAAGTAGAATAATACATATTCACAAATTTGAAAGAAAATAGTTTAGTTTTGATATACATATCACTAAAAATATCTTATGTTTCGCTCAAAATATGTTCTTTGGGCTATTTTTATGAGGTAAGGGAGGAATGTGGTTGGTTTCAAGATACTAAGGGGTTTTGTGTAAACTGGAGCAGAGAAGTGGGAATTGTTGCAAAAGGCCACAACTTACATCACAGCCGTTAGATGTAGATCTAGTGGTCAGAAATGGCGGATGGCAGACACACCATCATCACCAACTGAGTCTTTTATAGGAGTAAGTAATATAAGAGTAGGAGTAGAGTAAAACTGAGTTGGTGATGATGGTGTGTCTGCCATCTTATAGTATAGACCATCCAATCTATATCTGACGGATAGAAAGCAAAATATGGCAATTTTACAAAAGATACCCGCACCTCTCTCCACATTTACAAATAAGACCTTGCCTCGTTCATCCTTATCTCCCACAACCTCATTGCTGAGCAATTAAAAAAGGAAGTCTCTGGAACAATCTGGCATGGTGGCTGCTGCCAGCGCCGTCCATCCCCATGCCTCCGCCCAGTCCGACCACCAGTCACCACCACGCCCCACTCCTCCTCAACTTACCTCTCATCTTTCTCGAGATATCATTTTTTCGATGAAATGGTCGAGATACCATTTTTCTGATAAAATTCTCAAGATATCATTGGTTTTTACACATGGGATTACTCCTGCATGGGTCAATCACAACAGGTGTTTTGTAAAAAATGCATCTTGATGTTCCGTGCAATGCACGTGCATCTTGCTAGTTTTTTGCATATAATTCCAAACACCACGTAGACACAGTCTTTGACCATTTTACAACTATGTTAGTATCATTGTTAGTGGTCAGCTGGTGCAAGTTATAGCCCCGGGTGTTTTAACCTTTTTTTAGTAATGATATCTGGCAATTGTTCGCCACGAGCTCAATCATGGCGAATCCCACGTAACCGTCAGATTTCCATCCGACGGTGGCCTGTTTTTAAGCCATAGTTTTCGACAAAACTGCCACTGAGGGAGTCCTGGACTAGGGGGTGTCCGAATAGCCGAACTATCATCATTGGCCGGACTCCAAGACTATGAAGATACAAGATTGAAGACTCCGTCCCGTGTCCGGATGGGACTTTCCTTGGCGTGGAAGGCAAGCTTGGCAATACGGATATGTAGATCTCCTACCATTGTAACCGACTCTGTGTAACCCTAGCCCTCTCCAGTGTCTATATAAGCCGGAGGGTTTTAGTCCATAGGACGAACAACAATCATACCATAGGCTAGCTTCTAGGGTTTAGCCTCCTTGATCTCGTGGTAGATCCACTCTTGTACTACCCATATCATCAATATCAATCAAGCAGGAGTAGGGTTTTATCTCCATCGAGAGGGCCCGAACCTGGGTAAAAACATCGTGTCCCTTGTCTCCTGTTACCATCCGCCTAGACGCACAGTTCGGGACCCCCTACCCGAGATCCACCGGTTTTGATACCGACATTGGTGCTTTCATTGAGAGTTCCTCTGTGTCGTCGCATATAGGCCCGATGGCTCCTTCGATCATCAACAACAACGCAGTCCGGGGCGAGACTTTTCTCCCCGGACAGATCTTCGTGTTCAGCGGCTTTGCACCGCGGGCCAACTCGTTTGGCCATCTGGAGCAGATCGAAAGCTACGCCCCTGGCCATCAGGTCAGATTTGGAAGTTTGAACTTCACGGCCGACATCCGCGGAGACTTGATCTTCGATGGATTCGAGCCACAACCGAGCGCGCCGCACTGTCACGATGGGCATGATTTAGCTCTGCTGCCGGACAGTGCCCTGGAGGCCGCACAAAAGTCCGCTCTGACCCTTAATTCGGAGCCGACTGCGCAGATCGAGGATGGGTGGCTAGACACCACCTCGGGTCCTGCTACCTCTATGGCGATGGAGCCGAATAGCGACCCTGTCCCTTGTGAAGCTCGTGACTCCAAGGTGTCGGACTCCTCGCCGGACTCCGAGCCTCCCGCGCCCCTACTGATCGAATCCGATTGGGCGCCGATCATGGAGTTCACCGCTGCGGACATCTTTCAGCACTCGCCTTTTGGCGACATCATGAATTTGCTAAAGTATCTATCGTTATCAGGAGAGCCCTGGCCGGACTACGGTCAGGATTGTAGGGATACAGACGACGAAGAAATTCAAAACCCACCCACCACCCACTTCGTAGCCACTGTCGACGATCTAACCGACATGCTAGACTTCGACTCCGAAGACATCGACGGTATGGACGACGATGCCGGAGACGACCAAGAACCAGCGCCTACCGGGCACTGGAAAGCCACCTCGTCATACGACATATACATGGTAGATATACCAAAGGATGGGAATGGCGAGGGAACAGCGGAGGAAGACCCCTCCAAGAAACAGCCTAAGCGCCGGCGTCAGCGGCGCCGCTCTAAATACCGCCACAGCAAGAATGGAGATTCCGGCACCGGAGATAACAACACCCCAGACAGTGCCGAAGACAACCCCCTCCAGCAAGATTCAGCATAGGAGGACGGAGAAGCCAGCCCTCACGAGAGAGCGGCAGACGAAGAGGTAGAGGATGATAATTACATGCCTCCCTCTGGAGACGAGGCAAGCCTCGACGACGACGAATTTGTCGTGCCTGAGGATCCCGTCGAACAAGAGCGTTTTAAACGCAGGCTTATGGCCATGGCAAGCAGCCTCAAGAAAAAGCAGCAACAGCTTAGAGCTGATCAAGATCTGCTAGCCGACAGATGGACTGAAGTCCTTGCGGCCGAAGAGCACGAAATCGAATGCCCCTCCAAAAGCTACCCCAAACGCAAGCTGCTCCCCCGATTAGAGGAGGAAACATATAAACCTACATCACCAGCGCACAATACGGCTGACCGGCCACCTCGTGGCCGCGACAGAGAGGCCTCTAGGCCCTCCACTAAAACCGTACCCCGGCATCGCTCGAAAAGCACAAAGCCACGGGGGAATGCATCGGACTTGCGAGACATATTGGAGGATAAGGCAAGACAATCAAGATCGATCTACGGATCGCGTGGGCGCCCCATGATACGCGACGACAACCGTCGCGCCGGATACAGCAAGTCCGGCCGGGCCGAACACAGTAGACAAAGCTCGCTTGAGCTACGTCGTGATATAGCCCAATATCCCAATACAGAGGCGCCGCACACCCACTATGCTTCACAGATGAAGTAATGGATCATCAAATCTTCGAAGGGTTCAAACCCGTGAATATTGAATCCTATGATGGCACAACAGACCCCGCAGTTTGGATCGAAGACTATCTCCTTCATATCCACATGGCCCGCGGTGATGATCTTCACGCCATCAAATACCTCCCACTCAAGCTTAAAGGGCCAGCTCGGCATTGGCTTAACAGCTTGCCAACAGAATCAATTAGGTGTTGGGAGGACCTAGAAGCCGCATTCCTTGATAACTTCCAGGGCACGTATGTGCGACCACCAGACGCTGATGACCTAAGCCATATAATTCAGCAGCCAGACGAATCGGCCAGACAATTCTGGACACGGTTCTTAACCAAGAAAAATCAAATCGTCGACTGTCCAGATGCGGAGGCCCTCGTGGCCTTCAAACACAACATCCGCAACGAGTGGCTTGCCCGGCACCTGGGACAGGAAAAGCTGAAATCCATGGCAGCCCTCACATCACTCATGACCCGCTTTTGCACGGGAGAGGACAGCTGGCTAGCCCGCAGCAACAACCTCAGCAAAAATTCTGGCAGTCCAGATACCAAGGACCGCAACGGCAGGTCGCGTCGCAACAAGCACAAACGCCGCATTAATGGCGACAATACTGAGGATACGGCAGTCAATGCCGGATTCAGAGGCTCCAAACCCGGTCAGCGGAAAAAGCCATTCAAAAGAACCACTTCGGGTCCGTCCAATTTGGACCGAATACTCGACCGCTCGTGCCAGATACACGTCACCCCCGAAAAGCCAGCTAATCACACCAACAGGGACTGTTGGGTATTCAAGCGGGCAGGCAAGCTAATTGCCGAAAACAATGACAAGGGGCTGCATAGCGATGACGAGGAAGAGACCCGACCGCCGAACAATAGAGGACAGAAGGGATTCCCCCCACATGTGCGGATGGTGAACATGATATACGCAACCCACATACCCAAGAAGGAACGGAAGCGTGCACTCAGGGACGTATACGCGATGGAGCCAGTCGCCCCAAAGTTCAACCCATGCCCCTCCTGCCCGATCACTTTTGATCGAAGGGACCACCCCACCAGCATCCGCCACGGCGGATTCGCCGCATTGGTTCTAGACCCAATCGTCGATGGATTTCACCTCACCAGAGTCCTGATGGACGGCGGCAGTAGCCTGAACCTGCTTTATCAGGATACAGTGTGCAAGATGGGCATAGACCCCTCAAGGATTAAACCCACAAAGACGACCTTCAAGGGCGTCATACCAGGCGTAGAGGCCAATTGTACAGGCTCAGTTACACTGGAAGTGGTCTTCGGATCCCCGGATAACTTCCGAAGCGAGGAGTTAATCTTCGACATAGTTCCATTCCGCAGCGGCTATCATGCTCTGCTCGGACGGACCGCGTTTGCAAAGTTCAATGCGGTGCCGCACTACGCATACCTCAAGCTCAAGATGCCAGGCCCTCGAGGAGTCATCACGGTCAACGGAAACACTGAACGCTCTCTCCGAACGGAGGAGCATACAGCGGCTCTCGCGGCAGAAGTACAGAGCAGCCTCTTAAGGCAATTCTCGAGTCCGGCCGTTAAGCGACCGGACACTGCAAAGCGCGCCCAGAGTAACCTACAACAAGACCACCTGGCACGTTCCGAGCATGCGTAGCAATGCGGCCCCAACCCTAGCCCTCGCAAATTTGCAAGACCGGTACTTCGCGTACATCATTACGCTCTGGAGATACCATGGGCATAGGGGGAGGGGCACGACCACGGCGGGCCCAGAGTGCGGTTCAACCACACCAGGGGCTCCCAAGTGTGTCATCCTTTTTCTTTCTTTTCTTATCCACGGGACTCCATTTACCAGAGGCCCTGTCTGGCAGTAGACCTGCCGAACTCACATTGCAACCGACAGGGAAGGAGAAAGGCTACGACGAGTATCCAGGTGGTCTCCATTACGAGCATTAAATCTGTTTTATACACCATTCCGCAGCCTGCCCCTGGAGGGGGACATGTTTCATAGTCCCACCCCTTGCTTATCGCACTATTTGTATCGTTCTGCATTCATGGCAGTATTTCTTGAATAAACAATGCATCGCCTTTTTGCCTATAATTGCATTCCTTTCTTATACATATGTTCATTTATGACATGTTGCATCCGTACACTTTGGTATGGCTAAACACACTAGGGGCTTAAGTTCCCCACATTATGGTGTGATAAGTCCGAACACTCTCACAAGTGTGGCACCCCAAACTTATAGCATTATATGCATCGGCTCCGAATCATGTCTTGGGTCAATAGTTGGGTTTGCCCGGCTCCCATGTTTTGGTACCTTACGTTCTGTTATATCGGCTAAGGTAGCGCTGGGAGAACCACTGCGATTGCGCCCCAGTTGAGCTGTGGAGAAAGCTAAAACTGACCGTCATGATGAGGCGAGAGCCGGTCGCTGTTCGAGAGGTTTTTTCGAGTCCCTAAAGACTTATGCCGCTTAGAGCGAGGAACCGGCTTTGTCCGGCCCAGGCGTGGATAGCGCCCCGATTTCGGCCTTCCGAACTCTAGGGGCTTCGCCGAAATTTAAAATTATAGAATTCTATGGCTAAGTGAGAGTGTTCAAGCATTATAAGTCCGGTTGCCTCGTTCGTTGTGTTGAGCGCCTCCCTAGATGGACCCAAATATGGGAACAAGAGCGCTCAAGTTTATCTCGAACACGCCAGCACTCGTGGCATGGGGGCTGAAGCCGACGACTTGCCATCTCTCAGATTTGATAAACGGCCGCACAGAAGGTAATATTTTAAATCAACAAGCGTTGCTTAGCGCACATGAACAAAGTTTTCGGCGCACAGGATAACAAAATGCGAGTCTACTGAAAAATTACATCTTTGGAGCACTCACCCGCAATCATGCGGGCACCCTTCAGGACACCCTTATAATACATCTCGGGCGTGCGATACTCTTTGCCCGTCGGTGGCACGTCCGTTACAAGCTTCTCAGCGTCCATCCTGCCCCAGTGCACCTTTGCATGGGCAAGGGCCCGACGGGCACCTTCAATGCAGGCGGAGTGCTTGATGACCTCAACCCATGGAAAAGCGTCCACCAGCCACCGCACCAGGCCGAAGTAGCTCCCAGGCATGGCCTCCTTGGGCCACAGCCGAACTATGAGGCCCTTCATGGCCTGTTCGGCCGCCTTGTGGAGCTCGACTAGCTGCTTCGGCTGGTCGCTAAGGGGCACCGGATGTCCGGCCTCAGCATACTGAGACCAGAACACCTTCTCCGTCGAGCTCCCCTCCTCGGCTTTGTAGAAAGTGGCAGCATCGGACACGCTGCGGGCAGATCTGCGAATGCTCTTCGAGAGCTCCGAATTCGGGTAAGTAACAGGTAATTCACTTTTACATGCTTGCTTTGCATGAAGAATGCCTTACCCGCCGCTATTTTCTTCAATTCCTCGATTTCCTGGAGGGCCTTGTAGGCTTCGGCCTTAGCGTCTTTGGCACTCCCAAGAGCCGAGACAAGCTCAGACTCTCGAGTCTTCGAGTCACGCTCCAAACTCTCGTGTTTTTCCACGAGAGCCTGGAGCTCTTGCTGTACCTCCGCCACCCGCGCCTCCTGCTTCTCTCGCTCAGCGCGTTCCGCAGCCGCATTGCGTTCGGCCGCGGACACCGCCTCCTTTAGGGTCGCCACCTCGTTCGTAGCCCCTGGAGTACCCACGTTATCCTTGTCATTCCCCTTGCAACCAAATCCTTTTATGTAAGGTACAACTTTTATAAGGCGTTACTCACCTTCCTTGTCCTCGAGCTGCTTCTTGGCACGGCCGAGCTCGCTCTCGGACCGCTCGAGGCCCTGCTTCAAAGCAATGACCTCCGCCGTCAGTGCGGCAGAGGTCAGCAGCGCAGCCTGCATTCCCATATTAACATATTTTTGTTAAGACTCCTGCATATATCTTTTTAGATCCTCAGTCCGGCTTTTCTTTCCGAACACCGAACCGAGCATCAGGGGCTCCTGTCTATGCGGTACTACTTTACACATATTAAAATTCTTACCTCAAAGCCTGTTAGAAGGCTGATGCAGGCTTCGGTCAGCCTGCTTTTGGCAAGCTGAACCTTCTGAATCACCGCACTCATGACAGTGCGGTGTTCTTCTTCGATGGAAGCGCCATTGAGCGCTTCCAGCAAGTTATCCGGCGCCTCTGGTTGGACGGAGGCCGCCGGTGTCACAGTCTTGCCCTTCTTACGAAGGGGCCGCCCACCGGACTCCGGAACCACTGCAGGTTCCGGTGCGGAGTCCGGTGCAAAGTCCGGGAGGTTGCCCTGCGGCACCTCCGGGGCCTCCTCCTCCTGGTGGGTCCCTTCCCGGGATCCCACCTCGGTGTCATTAGCATCGTGGGGGGTGGAGGTGGTCAGAAGAGAATCCATATCTGACGTGCCCAAAGACCCGCTTGACGAAGCGGGAAGATCGTCCTTGGGCGTACTATAGGGTTGTATGCGGCATTAGAAAGACACCATGTGGCGAAAAGGAAAAATTATGAAATTATTCGGGAGTCCGGATACTTACGATCTGGCCAGGGGCTTGGCCCTTGAGGGCCACTCCTCGTCGCCGTCGCCGATGTTGGCAGAACAATCCAGGGGAAGGGTCCTTCCCTTCTTGGACCCTTCGGCCTCCCTCGCTGGGGAGGCCTTCCTCTTCCTCTCTCCCCCCGATGGGGGAGAGGCCTCTTTCTTCTCCTCCTCGTCCTCGTGGGAGGAGTCCGCCTTGGAGTCATCGGACGATGAATCCGATACCACCTAACGCCGGGAACTCCTTCGGGTTCCCGTGGCCTTCTTCTTGGCCTTCTTCTCTGGCACTACGTAAAGTGCCGGGGCCAGTAGCCCTGTTAGACGGGCATCCGCTGGGTCTTCTGGAAGGGGAGCCGGACAGTTAACCCGTCCGGACGTCGCTTGCCAGGCCTGTTAAAGGTGTTGGGAGTTTAGATCCCGCATAAAGTCAAACTATGAAAAGCAAGTGTCCCATAAAGGATAACATGGCTTACCTCGCCAGCCGGACGCTGCGAGCTGAATCCACGATCTTCGGTAGCGGATGCCGGAGCTTCGGCGCCCTTGAACAGCACCCTCCAGGCATCTTCGTACGTAGTGTCAAAGAGCCCGCTCAAGGTCCGGTGCTGTGCCGGATCAAACTCCCACAAATTAAAGTCCCGCTGCTGACAGGGGAGAATCCGGCGGACGAGCATGACCTGGATCATGTTGACAAGCTTGAGCTTCTTGTTCACCAGGGTTTGGAGACAGGATTGGAGTCCGGTCAGCTCTTCCGAACTACCCCACAGCAGGCCCTTCTCCTTCCAGGAAGTGAGCCGCATGGGGATGCCAGATCTGAATTCGAGGACCGCTGCCCATTTAGGGTCACGCGGCTCGGTGATGTAGAACCACCCCGATTGCCTCCCTTTGATGGTTTCCACGAAGGCGCCCTCGAGCCAAGTGACGTTGGGCATTTTGCCCACCATGGCGCCTCTGCACTCCGCTTGGCTGCCCTTCACAACCTTCGGCTTGACATTGAAGGTCTTTAGCCACAAGCCGAAGTGGGGCTGGATGCAGAGGAAGGCCTCGCACACGACGATAAACGCCGAGATATTGAGGATGAAATTCGGGGCCAGATCGTGGAAATCCAGGCCGTAGTAGAACATGAGCCCCCGGACAAAGGGGTGGAGTGGGAAGCCCAGTCCGCGGAGGAAATGGGGAAGGAATACCACCCTCTCATGGGGCCCGGGGTGGGGATGAGCTGCCCCTCATCGGGGAGCCGGTGTGCGATATCGCTGGACAAATATCCGGCGCTGCGCAGCTTCTTGATGTGCCCCTCCGTAACGGAGGAGGACATCCACTTGCCTCCCGCCCCGGACATGACTGGAGAAGGTCGAGGTGAGATGTGCGGACTTGGCGCTGGAGCTCGAGTGCGCGGAGATGGATAAGCAAAAGAGGAAGAAGGCGTAGGTAAAAAAGGTGGATTCTTATCCCCTTATATATGGGCGGGCGAAATTATGCGTCCCCACCGGCCTGGTAAAACTCGCTTATCTCCCAAGCGCCGCAATGAATGGCGCGGTTGGGTTACCCACGTCCGTATTGAAGGGAATCCCGGAATAAGGGGAACACGATCTCTGCTTCGACAAGACGTGCCAAGGAAACCGCTTCGCTAAACATGCTGAGGCGGAATAATAAAAACGATTCGAGTAAAGGCTTGGCCGTGGGTGATGTCACGCCACGAAATACGTCAGCAGATTGAACTTGTGTAAATATTATTCTCTCTACGGTGGTATGTGGAATTTATTTTGCAGAGCCGGACACTATCCTGGTGTTCACAATCTTCTATGGATTAATCGGAGGAGGAACCCGCCTTGCAATGCCGAAGACAATATGCGCGCCGGACTTATCGTCATTGAAGCCTAGTTCAGGGGCTACTGACGGAGTCCTGGACTAGGGGGTGTCCGGATAGCCGAACTATCATCATTGGCCGGACTCCAAGACTATGAAGATACAAGATTGATGACTCCGTCCCGTGTCCGGATGGGACTTTCCTTGGCGTGGAAGGCAAGCTTGGCAATACGGATATGTAGATCTCCTACCATTGTAACCGACTCTGTGTAACCCTAGCCCTCTCCGGTGTCTATATAAGCCGAAGGGTTTTAGTCCATAGGACGAACAACAATCATACCATAGGCTAGCTTCTAGGGTTTAGCCTCCTTGATCTCGTGGTAGATCCACTCTTGTACTACCCATATCATCAATATCAATCAAGCAGGAGTAGGGTTTTACCTCCATCGAGAGGGCCCGAACCTGGGTAAAAACATCATGTCCCTTGTTTCCTGTTACCATCCGCCTAGACGCACAGTTCGGGACCCCCTACCCGAGATCTGCCGGTTTTGACACCGACAGCCACCCTTACACACGTACTGTAACTGCATCGCGGGCGTTTGCAACTGCCATGTCTGCCAGCGAACGTTTGTTGGGGATTGGAGTTAGCACCGATGGCAGTTTGTAGTCATTCCACGTTAGGGCATTGAAGTTTGTAACTGTTTTAGATTAGAATATACTAATCCTCCGGTGCTAGTAGTAGAGCAGAGTCCTACTCCACTACTACTCTACTCAAGCAAGTTAGGGAATATTAGTAGGTACTGTAGGGAGTACCAGTACTATGACCACTCAAGCAAATTGTCTGGCATCGATATGACCCTACGTTGCTGGTATGTGTCTCGTAAGTCAAGCGGCGTGCTGTAGTCATCATCACCTGTCCACTCCCCGCAACACATATTCGCTTCTCCATCCTTGTCCGCACATAATCGTCCAATCTTCCATCCCCGCTAAGGCGCCTCCCCCCTCTTCCGAAACCCAAGCACTAACAATGGCAGAACCGAGCAGCGTCCGCCGAAAGAGTGGCTGGAATTCGCTCCCCACAGAGGTAATCAAGCTCATTGTTTCGCGTATGGACAATCTCAGTACCATGCCGCTCACCGCGTGCTTGTCGAGGCTGTACCGTTTACTCAAAGCCCTCAGGCCGGAGCTTTTTAAGCCAGCTCCTTGCTTGTTGATGCCGCCTGATCTTCAGAAACGGTGTGTCACGCAGCATAACGATCATAGGGTGGCGAGCATCAACCCTCTTGACTACGATCCGATCCCTGTCACCCTCAACTACATTAACGGTATGTACTGGGTTGGCATGAACACATCTTGGATGGTGCTCGTCGATGGTGGCTGCAGCTGGATGCTCGTGGAGGTCTACACCTGGCGATTGACCCCCCTTCCTTTGATTAACATTGCACTGCTTTGGCACCGCGGCCCAGAATACTAGGAATCTTACAGTAGCCAACATGATACCAAGTTTGATTTGCTCAATGTTGTAATCTGCCAAGTGCCCACAAGATCTGCGAATTATAAAGACTTTAGGCTAATTGCGTTCTTCAACCGCGGTCTCGCCTATCTGACATGTCACTGCAGTAAGTGGATAAATCTGCACGTCCATCGCAGGATCAGACATCCTCCATGGTTCTCTGATGCCATTGAACACAAGGGCTTCATTTACGCTGTCGACTCCTTCTATGGCTGGACGTATTGCTGGCATACTCCAGTCATCGCTACAAATGGCTATTACAGCAGTATGTTACTTTCCTATGATATCATGATGGCTTTCTTATATTACTGTCAACATTTACTAAAAAAATATTCATGCTCATAACATGTTGTTCTTAAGATTGACTACATTAAGAGCCCTTTTTATTTGACTCCAACTTGATATGATGTTGTAGGTCGCCAGGTGTCCCTACCCTTCCTGATCCCAGAACCTTTCAAAGAAAAGTGGCATGGCAGTTGTAGGTGGTTCCTGGCTCGATCAGACGACGACGAATGATTGATGATCGTTCGCACGTATCGGACGTGTTGTTTCGCGGAATACAATCACAGTCACTGCAAGGTATTTGAGCAGGATCCCAGCTTCTCTTGGCCTTCAGGATTTTTTTATTAGAGGCTGGTAAGTAGACTTGGTACACGCTCTCTGTTTCTCGGACTGAATTATTCGATTAATCAGGAGATAACCAACGGCAAGGATCATGATGGCAGTGCGATTTCTTTCATCAGGCAAAACTGTTTGTACACAGCATACCATGCGTCTCTGCATGCACCATACCCTGATATGTGCCGCCACGCTCTGCTGCCCAAAGTAGGAGAGAGGGTCACAAGTATCAGACTTTGACCTGCTGGCTGGAGTTTCTCCCATCAGGCATCCATCTGGTTCAAGCCGTCAGCCAATCTCCACAGCTTAATAAATAGTAACGTCTAACTAAGCCAGTTAGTTAGATGCATACACTTGGTGTAGTAGGATCTTTATTTAGTTTGATGCATACACTTGTTCTTTTTGGTAGCCCTTTTGTAATGATGGCTGATGTTTGGTTTGGAAGAGAGAGCTACATCTTTACTCTTCTGGCCTGCTTACTGCTTTTGTTGCACCCCGGCCCTGGTTGCTGCTGCTACTGTTTTCAGTGTACAATCAATAGTATATTTCATCTGTTGGTTGAATAAATGTGTTGTTAGAACGACAAACACAATGTTTTGGAAGTCGTTGCACGGTCCGATCCTTTAGTGCCCCATTCCATATGTAGCGCATACTATTTTTCGTACGGAACACATTTTCCACTTGTTGATAACATGCAGCCCACTGATAAAGGCCCAATAGAGCAGCCCATAATTAAATGGAAGGGAGGCTCTCACATGAATCTGGCCCAGGTACATGCTCATGGTCCCCTAAACATAAATAAGTAAATAAATAAATAAAGCTAAATGCTCATGCACCAGTTCTTTAAATTCATGATTTAACAAGAGGATATTATTTCCTATGATAGTGTCGTTACATTCAGTCGATATAATTCTTAGGCAAAGATAGCGAGCAATTTTCTTTCTCCCACCATTTTCTTCCTGCAACCAGCGGACACAAATCGTAGTCAACATCGTAAATAGTTTCGGTCCATTTTTATTTTTCAATAAGAATGTCCAACCCAGCCTAGCACATTGGCGACAACACTTTATCCTCTGCCTTAGTGCGCTTGCCGCGCCGCCGCCGTCTGGCCTTGTCAACATAGTGAATCAGGAGAGGACTGTAGTTGTGAGTATGACAGTACAGACCCACCAGGTCCACTCCCGAACACAAGCAAGCGCCTCTTTTACTACTCAGATGCACCCCTCATTTTTTTACTCTAATCCACCCTGCTGATATCTGGGACCCACAACATTTTCAAGTATAGTCAATTAACGACAGAATTGTACAACTTTTTTTTGAGGATTTGTTTGGAAGAGCAGGCTATAAACTGGGTTGTGCGGTCTCTGTGACCCGTCTAACAACATGACCAGCCCAACAATTTTTTCTTTGGGAAAATAGGTAGGCCACTATTTCTTTTTGAAGAATACCCAAGCTAGGCCTATTTGTTTTCTCCGACTTACTGGGCTGCAAATCTTTCAGGACGAGGAGGGATGCATTCCGGCCTGGCCAAAGAGTATCGTTAGTATCTGTTAAAAGTAAATGGGAAAATTAGTTTCTTTTTTTGTTTTTGTTCTTCACTGATATTTTATATTTCATTGGATTTTAACATGACATAGTGCTAATTTATTTTTAAATTTTTTTTAGTATGGCTACTAATTTTTGGATGAAGAATATTTTGTTCCCCAGCAAAAACGTGCGATTTTTCAAAATTTCGCACATTTTTAGTTCAATTTTTTAACCCTGGTATTCACCAGAAAATGGGCAGCAATTCCAAAAATGGAAAATGGGCTGCAATAAATTCCATATGAATTAGAAAACGAGTAAAATTATAAAAATAATAGCAAATGGGTTGTACATGCCACAGATCTCGAGGCCGACTTGTTTACGCAAGGCTTTGTCAGTCAACACACGATTCTAGCAGCAGTGACTGTTGGATGTCCATCCAACGGCCGACGTGCTTCTTCAATCTCTGATCTTCCTGCTCCACCGCCTAAACCAGCGCCGGCGGGACCGCATGCTCCCTCCTCTTGTGGCCCGTTGTCATGCCGCGCAGGCTTCACCGGCCCACCCTACTCCCTCCACTGGCATGGCCGCACGCAATCAACTGCCTCCTTATTACGCGAAAAAAATAATTCTCCCACTGACATCTGGGGCGCACCGGTTCGGAGGATGACCTATGGGCCTACTAAGTTGACGCGTACGCAGGGCTTTGTTAACTTAGTCAACAAACAATTCTAGCAGCAGTGACCGTTGGATTTGAATCGAACGGTCCTGCTGCTTCTTCAATCACTTCTCTTCTTGCACTAGCCGCCCAAACCAGCGCCGGCGAGACCGCCTACTCCTGCCTCCACTGGCTGGCTGTGCTGCCGTTGAGGCCTCACCGCCCCCTACTACTCCCACCGCTGGCCAGGCCCTGTGGCGACGGCAGGCTCACACCGCAGCCGAACCAGTGAACCCTCGTACTCCTCTCCGCGTGGGCTTCCACTGTCGCATCTTCCCCGGCTCCGCGTCGTCCCCTTCCTAGGCCTCGCCATCGTCCACCGCCCTGGTGCTCTCACCGCGGCGTGGTCAACGTGGTCAAGGAACGACTTCCATCGAAAGAGTACTGTACATGGAGAGGCTGACAGCTGGGTCCATGGCAGCAGCAAGGAAGTGCCTCCTTATTACACGCAAAATAATGATTCCTCCACCTGGCAGCAAGGACCCACCGGACGGGCCACCATATTTCGCGAAAAAAACGTTTCCCCCCTGACTACTGGGACCCACCAGCTACATCTTCACATGCAAGGAAGTGCGTCCATATTACGGGCAAAAAAAATGATACACCCCCTGACTGCTGGGACCCACTAGCTACATCTTCGCAAGCAAGGAAGTGCGTCCATGTTATGGGCGAAAAAAAGATTCACCCCCTGACTGCTGGGACCCACTGGCTACATCTTTGCACGCAAGGAAGTGCCTGACAGTCGGGACCCACCTGGTCGAAGAGTACGTATCGTTGTCATTCTGGTCATGAACGTGTACGTACATACTGGTCGATGTAGAGGCACACACGTGTCGTAGTAGAGGCGTGCACGTAGCATGTACACGTACGTACAACGGCCAGGGTGCAAGAAAGAAAATATGTCCACGTACGTACATACGGGCAGGGTCTCGAACGCCTACTCGCGCATACGTATGGCTAGGACTCGTGTACATGGCTGGGTCGGAACAGAGAAACTGCGTCATCGTCGTGTTCATGGGAGGCAACCGGATGGGTCGGAACGGAATGCATCATCGTGTTCATTGGGAGGGAGCCAACCGGCTTGGATAGAACAGCCGATGGAAACGAGGCCTGGCGTACCGCAGAACGGAGGAAACGGCCTTGTGTTCGACCGGCCATGGTAGAAACAGGATCCTGTTCATCGGGAGGGGTCTGGCGTACCACAAAACGGAGGAAACGGACTTCTCTTGGACCTCCTACGGTCAAAACGGGGTCCTGTTGATCGGGAGGGGTGTGGTGTACCGCAAAACGGAGGAAACAGACTTGTGTTGAAGCGCTACGGTTGAAACGGGGGTCCTGTTCATCGGGAGGGGTGTGGCGTACCGCAAAACGGGACTCCACGGGATATTGTTCATCTCCACCATCGACTGCCTCCACGGGCTACTATTCATTCACCGTCGACCTCCTCCAGCCTCCACCTGCGACTGTTCATCCACGGGCTCCTGTTCATCCAGCCTCCACCGCGCGCTCCTCCACCGGCTACTGTTCAACTAGCCCTCTCCACGGGGTCCTGTTCAACCACCCCTCCATGGGCTACTGTTCATCCAGCCCTCCACCGGCTACTGTTCAACCAGCCCTCCACGGGGTCGTCCTGTTCATCCAGCCCTCCACAGGGTCCTGTTCATCCACCCCCCAACCCGCTTGATCGATCAGGGTCATGTTCATCTAGCGACAACAGCCTCTACTACCACGTGGTCCTGTTCATCCAGCCCCCCACCCCCACCGGGAACTGTTCATCCAACCCCCCCCAACAATGCTCACTGTTCATCAAGGGAAGGAGGCAGTAGGTTCGATCGGCTTCAGTTAGTAGCAGTAGCGAAGGAATCACTCGGGTTTGAGTTAACAGCAAGGGATTGATCGATCGCTCGGGTTCAGTACGTAGCTAGTGCAATCACTCGGGTTTAGTTAGAGCCCAATGCCTCACTCGGGTTCAGTTAGAGCGCAACACCTCGCACACACACGCGTACGTACGAGAGAAACGCGCATCGCTCAGCCCCGACCACCCATCGTAACTAGGAACTCCCCCGATATTTTCCTCGCCCTCGCTTCTACCATGGTTTTTTCCATCATGCACGGCCCAAAGAATGTCATGCAACTGCGTCTCCGGCCCGCCCAGAACGAAAAGCCCATTTTCTGTCATGATTTTTTTGTCATAGAAGTAGGAGCCCACCACATTTATGATGATACCGGGTTTTGTCACAATTATCGTCATAGAACTACGTGCAACCACCAGCACCACCACCAGGTCGTCCTCATGCATATAATCGCAATGGTAGGGCTGCACCACCACCTCGGGTACGAGATCATGACCATCTTCCTAAACTAAAGTTGGATATTCCGACTTTTGAGGGTAGATACGTTCCTGATGTATATATTATTTGGGAGTTAGAAATTGAACAACATTTTACATGTTTACAATATCCCGAGGAGAGACGTGTTGCTGCTGTTGTTTGTGCTTTCACTAGTTTTGCTTGTGTGTGGTGGTCTGAACATTGTAGATTACATCCTATTCCAGCTACTTGGGCTGCTTTGAAGACTGCTATGCATACTCTGGGTTCCACCTTATTATCAACGTGAATTACATCAAAAATTGCAGCGTTTAAGACAAGGAAAAAATCCTGTAGAGGAATATTACCATGAATTACAAACTGGCATGATTAGATGTGGTATTGTTGAGGATAATGAAGCTATGCTTGCACGTTTTTTAATGGGTGAATTAAATAGAGAGATTCAAACCCTTCTAAAGTATGAGGAGTATAATAATATCACTCATTTATTCCATCTTGCTTGCAGAGTTGAACGTGAAGTGCAGGATTGACATACATTGGCGGGAACGTGAAGTTGAACTTTTCATGGACACCACGTACATCCTCTACTTCCACACGTCCTACTGCAGTACCGCCGACTTTAGCCGCTAATTCCAACCGAGATACAAAAAACAGGCACCACCACCACCATCTGCCAGGAGCACACCTTCTGGTCCCGCACAGAGCTCTTCTTCATCCATGGCATCAACAGGTCATACACATGAGGTTATATGCCGTCGTTGCAAGGGTGAGGTCACTATGCAAGAAAATGTCCATCTCAGCGTGTGATGATTGTTACTGAGGATGGTGGGTATGAGTCCGCTAGTGACTATGATGAGGAGACGTTGGCTCTTATTGCAAGTGAAGAGCACGGTGGAGATGATTCTGAACATGAGACACAATACATGGTTACTGAAGATGCTGACATGTATGAGAGTTTAGTTGCTCAACGTGTTTTGAGTGTGCAGGTAACACAAGCTGAGCAAAATCAGAGGCATACTTTGTTACATACAAAGGGAGTTGTGAAGGAACGTTTTGTTCGTGCCATCATTGATGGAGGGAGTTGCAACAACTTGGCTAGCATGGAGATGGTGGAGAAGCTGTCTCTCACCACAAGACCCCATATGCATCCTTACTACATCCAATGGTTCAACAATAACGGCAAGGTTAATGTAACACGTATTGTTCGTGTGCATTTCAGTATCGCTACATATGCTGATTATGTTGATTGTGATGTGGTACCCATGCAAGCATGTTCCTTATTACTTGGTAGACCATGGCAATTTGATAAAAAATTCTGTACACCATGGTAGAAACAATCAGTATACTCTTGTTCATAAGGATAAACATATTACTTTGCTTCCTATGACTCCTAAACACATTTTGAAAGATGATATTAATAGAGCTAGTAAAGCAAAACAGGAGCACAATAAGAGTGAAAATCAGATTGTGGCAAAAGAATTTGAGCAACCAATGAAGCCCAATAACAAGCCATCATCTAGTGTTGCATATGAAATTAAATTGAAAAGCGGATGTTTACTTGCCACCAAATCCAATATTGATGATCTAGATTTCAGCAAAACTGTTTGTTATGATTTTGTGTGTAAACAGGCATTATTTCCATTCGAGGACATGCCTTCCTCTTTGCCTCTTGCTGTCACTAACATTTTGCAAGAGTTTGCCGACGTCTTTCCACAAGATGTGCCACCAGGATTACCACCTATTCGACGGATTGAGCATCAAATTGACTTAATTCCCAGTGCTTTGTTGCCAAACTATGTGCCATACCGTACCAATCCAGAGGAGACGAAGGAGATTATGCATCAAGTACAAGAGCTGCTCGACAAAGGTTATATACGCGAATCTCTTAGTCCTTATGTTGTTCCTATTATACTAGTGCCAAAAAAAGATGGCACATCGCGTATGTGTGTTGATTGTAGAGACATTAATAATATTACTATTTGTTATCATCATCCTATTCCTAGGCTAGATGATATGCTTGATGAACTGAGTGGCTTCACAATATTCTCCAAAGTTGATTTGCGTAGTGGATACCATGAAATTGGGAGATGAATGGAAAACAACATTTAAAACTAAGTTTGGATTATATGAGTGGTTAGTCATGCCTTTTGGGTTAACTAATGCACCTAGTACTTTCATGAGATTAATGAACGAAGTTTTACGTGCTTTCATTGGACAATTTGTGGTAGTTTACTTTGATGATATACTGATTTATAGCAGATCTTTGGAGGAACATTTGGAACATTTGTGTGATGTTTTTATTGCTCTATGTGATGCACATTTGTTTGGTAACCTTGGGAAGTGCACCTTTTGCACCGACCGAGTATATTTTCTTGGCTATGTTGTTACTCCACAGGGAATTGAAGTTTATAAAGCCAAGATTGAAGCTACTGAGAGTTGGCCACAGCCCAAAACGGACACACATGTGAGGAGTTTTCTTGGCCTTGCTGGTTTCTATAGGCGTTTTATGAGAGATTTCAGCACCATTGTCGCACCTCTCAATGAGCTTACAAAGAAGGATGTGCCTTTTGTTTGGGGTACCGCACAGGAAGAAGCCTTCACGGTATTGAAAGATAAGTTGACACATGCTCCTTTACTCCACTTTCCTGATTTTAATAAGACTTTTGAGCTTGAATATGATGCTAGTGGAATTGTATTAGGAGGTGTGTTATTACAAGATGGCAAACCTGTCGCATACTTTTCTGAAAAATTGAGTGGGCCTAGTCTGAATTATTCTACTTATGATAAAGAATTATATGCTCTTGTTCAGGGTTTAGAGACATGGCAACATTATTTATGGCCCAAAGAATTTGTTATACATTCCGATCATGAATCTTTGAAACATATTAAGAGTCAAGCTAAACTGAATCGTATACATGCTAAATGGGTTGAATTCATTGCGACTTTCCTTTATGTCATTAAACATAAGAAGGGTAAAGAAAATGTTATTGATGATGCATTGTTTTGTCGCTATACTATGCTTTCACAACTTGACTTTAAAATATTTGGTTTGGAGACCATCAAAGATCAATATGTGCATAATGCTGATTTTAGAGATGTAATACAAAATTGTAAAGAAGGAAGACCATGGAACAAGTTCGTAGTTAATGATGGATTTGTGTTCCGTACTAACAAGCTATGCATTCCAGCTAGCTCCATTCGTCTTTTGTTGTTGCAGGAGGCGCATGGAGGAGGATTAATGTGACACTTTGGCGTGAAGAAGACGGAGCATGTACTTTCTACACATTTCTTTTGGCCGAAGATGAGACGGGATGTTGAGCGTCTTGTTGCTCGCTACACTACATGTCAAAAAGCTAAGTCACGACTCAATCCTCATGGTTTATATATGCCTTTGCCTATACTTAGTGTTCCTTCGGAGGATATATTTATGGACTTTGTTTTAGATTTACCTCGAACAAAAAAGGGGAGGATAGCATATTTGTTGTCATGGATAGATTTTCGAAAATGGCACACTTTATACCATGTCATAAAAGCGATGATGTTGCTAATGTTGTTGATTTGTTCTTTCGAGAAATTATCCGCTTGCATGGTGTGCCAAATACTATTGTTTCAGATCGTGATACTAAGTTTCTTAGCCATTTTTGGAGATGTTTATGGGCTAAGTTGGGGACTAAACTACTTTTTAGTACTACTTGTCACCCCCAAATTGATGGACAAATTGAAGTAGTGAATAGAACATTGTCTACTCTGCTTAGAGCTGTTTTGAAGAATAACAAGAAAATGTGGGAAGAATGCTTGCCTCATATTGAATTTGCTTACAACCATATTCGCTACATTCTACTATTAAGATGTGCCCTTTTGAAATTGTGTATGGTTTCCTACCTCGTGCACCTATTGATTTGTTGCCTCTTCCATCTTCGGAGAAGGTTAATTTTGATGCTAAAAAATTAACGTGCTAAATTGATCTTAAAAATGCACGAGTTAACTAAGGAAAACATTGAGTGTATGAATTCTAAATATAAACTTGTTGGAGATAAAGGTAGAAAACATGTTGTCTTGCACCTGGTGATCTTGTTTGGTTACATTTGCGTAAGGATAGGTTTTCTGATTTGTGCAAATCAAAGCTAATGCCACGTGCTGAAGGTCCTTTTAAGGTGTTAGAGAAAATAAATGCTAATGCATATAAACTTGAGTTGCCTGCAGATTTTGGGGTTAGTCCCACTTTTAACATTGCAGATTTGAAGCCTTATTTGGGTGAGGAAGATGAGCTTCCGTCGAGGACGACTTCATTTCAAGAAGGGGAGGATGATGAGGACATCAATGCCATTGTTACACCCACAACCCCTGATGCTACACATACTGGACCAATTACTAGAGCTCGCGCACGCCAATTAAATTACCAGGTACTTTTGTTTCTTGGTAATGATTCTAATGTTCATGAGAATATGATGCTTCCTAAATTGGATACATTTGTCTTACTTACAAATGAAGGGCCTAGCTTGGACAAGAAGGATGAACATTGGAGCAAGGTCAAGCATGGAGATGATGGCATGCGCAAGGGGAACAAGACCGGAGTTACAAGTGATGATTTCAGGACTTTGAAGCCACCATAATGGGTGCATGAAGGCTTGGACGAAGATGCCACTTCATAAATTTCGTCCAGAGGCTATTATAGGTGCTGCGTCACCTTATTATTGGGCCAGGCCCATGTAATTTCAAAATACTTCAGTATAGGCTATTTTTAGAGTCCATATGTGTGGGGAAATAGAGTTAGGGTTGGTTTCACACGAAAATCCCCCCTCTTCCTCCATATATACAACCCTTAGGGCGCCGTTTAGACTTTGGGTTTTATTTAGATTAAAGTTCGCCATAGCTGCAATTTCGCGTACTTCCTTTGTGTTCAACGACCAGACCAAGACGTCACAGAACCCCACCTTGATCAATAAAGCTTTCCTCTTATATTCGCAATATCCAGATTGCAGTCTCAGTTTTTTGCTTGTTCTTCGTTTGCTTGCAGGAAATAGACCCTCGTAGTCAGGTTGATCGTGCTCCGGCGTGGTCAATAACCTCTCAGAGTTGGTTTAGCGGTTGCTAAGGCGCGACATTCTCGCACACTCGTAGTCGGATCGTCAAAGTCCACTGCACCAGAAACGATAGCCACCATCTCATCGAAAGGCGGGACACCTTTGCCTCTATCACCGAGTTGCTAGGGTTTAGGCAGTGGCCCTGTCAAGTGTATCTCAGTGAGTCTGGGTAAATGTGTATTAGTGGGACCGAGTTTGACTTAGATTTTTGGACAGAGAAGAATGTGAGGGTGTGGCTGAGGTTTTTTAGCAATATCTCTAATCACTTTGATCAAATAGTTCATGATCAAAACCTTATCCCCTTCTAATAGTATTGACTTTCCTATGGACTCAGTGTGATCTTGGATCACTTAACCAAAAACGTAGAGTCTTGAAGCTTTGCCAACATTGTTCTTTAGTAGCTTGTAAGGGGTCTACATCTCCATCCACATACTTGGCTAAGTTGAACTTTTCCTGAAATATACTTGAGGAAAACATTAGTCCAACAATATGCATATTGACATGAATTACCAAAACCACCAGTGGAGCAATTGTGCTTTCAATCTCCCCCTTATTGGTAATTGATGAGAACATACATCAAAGCTTTAAAAAAGAATATACCATAGAAGTACATGAAAGTTTTGAAAAACATGTAACATGTATAAGCTCCCCCCCCCCACAAGTGTACATATTTGAAATTTTGCTTTTGGAATGCAAATGCACACTTGAATAGGAAGACTATATACGTGCCGCGTGCATCTTGGCTATATGCATCAGAGCAAAAGATATGAATGAAAGTGTTCACGCGTCCATGATGATTTCTTGCAAACAAGTATGTGCAATAAGCAAGAATTCATCATGTGCATGAGTATGATGGATACACTTATCTTGAGGTGCCTGAGCATTATACCTGAAGAAACAAACTTGAGAAAACAAGGTTAGATAACACAAGAGTTTCTCTTCAAGAAAAAGTAGAAACCTCAAGAATACCAAGATTGGGTTGACATGCAAAAAAGATAGCATCACTAGGTGAATACTTTCCCGAAGGTTGCAATATAATTTCAAGGATTTTTCTTTCCTAAACTTTGAACTTCCTCCCCTGAATCTGAGATTGTAGATATTGGAAGCAGGTAGAGTGAGACAAAATCAGAGCAGAAGATCATATAAAATGATCAAGAAAATAATACAAGCATAAATCAATCATATGTTCCTCCCCACAAGGAAACATATATAGGCCTCTCTCCTCTTATAATTGTGCATTTATTTTCCTGTGTAGAGGCTTTTATGTGTATCTCTCCCCCTTTGACATCAATTTTCGAAAAAAGGTTGGCATCTTGGTCATTGGTCAATAGGTAGGATCCTTGATTAGCACAACTAGCTTAGATGATTGTATAAATGTAGTAGAGGGGAAAGAATCATTGAGTGGAGCTGGAAAAGGAACAACAAATAATTTTTTGGCAGATAGTTCTTTTTCTGGTGCTCTTCGGTAACTCCGAGTAGGATCATTCGGTGAGTCCGAGGTAACTTGGAGTCATTGGTTGATCACATTGGTGGTTCTGAGACAGTTCAACTCGGTTTGACCGATGCACATGGTAAACAACATATCTTGTAGACTCGGCGACACCAATGTTATTCGGGTCGAAAGGACCGACTTCACGATAAAAAGAAGGATTTGTCAAACTCAACTCACTTTGCAATAAGATCTCAAAATAATTTGCAATGAATTGGATAATATTTGCAATGAATTGACATAAGAAAGGAAAATACAAAGACAAGCAAGGAAATAAGACAACTATATGCTTTTTTAAAGAAAGGAAACTTGAACGCAAGAGAGAAAAACAAAACAAGACGAAAGAAACAAAAGAACTTCATCTAGGATAGTGTCGGCAATTATGTCACCTATATTAGTGTATATTGATTTAGGAGTCAAGTGAGTGCACTTGATCATAGGTCATACTCATCGTTAAGCTCAAAATAAGGTTACCATTTTTCATTTAAGTGTTTCAATGTATTTCCTTTTCGAGAGTACGCCAAGGCGTACCATAGCTTTATAGAAGGCAGAATGTTAATTACAAGAAAGCTACCACTCGATGCGAACAACGAGTGTAGCACGAACAACACACCCGACCGGACCAAGGACAAACACCAGGAAAAGCAAGCTACAACACCAAAGAGCCTATCCTAGAAAGATACACATAACCGCATCTCGACCGACACCGGGCACCTCCGAGACCACCAACTGCCGCAGAACTTCAATTGCCGACGCACCATCCACCTTGAGCGCCTAAGAGAAAGTGGCAGATGAATGGCACGTCTCGATCCGCTCCGGGAAGCCACCATCTTGGAAACACCAACGACGGGGGTACATAGCGCCACGAAGGATCAATCAAGGACAGGGCGAACACCGGAGGAGAGCGACGAGGATCCAACACGTCTCCAAGCACAATGCTCCCAACAGAGGAGCCACGTCGAGGACGCCGCCATTGTGCCGATCCAAGAGCGGAATCAAGGCTTTCGCCCGGAGACATCCACCAACACAAAGAGCGCGAGGGAAAAGGCGAACACGCTTGGCGATGCCTCCAAGGAGGAGAATGACATCCACGGGTGCCATCATCGCCGACCCGGCAAAAGTCGTGCGAGATTTTCATCCGCGCGTAGCCCACCTCCACACCTATGGAATTGGGGGCACTGTCCAAGAGACCTCACACCGCCGCCACTGTAGCACTTGCCGGCGTAGTTGCAAAGCCGAGGACCAACGACCGACCGCCCGGCAGGGTAACCACGGCCACACCACCAACTCCCAACCTGTACGAGGACCCGCAGCCAACCAACACCTCCGGCCAGGTCCAGGACTGCCGTCGCCCACCAAGGTACATCCTTGCATCGACCGGACCTGCCTCACCATGGAAGAACCCAAGCCGACACTAGCAAAAGAGCAGCACCGCTCGCCACGCCGCACAGGGGTGACCAGCCGCTCGCTGCTCGCCAAGACTCCATCTTGTCCGAGCCATCGAAGCGCCGCCATCAGCCTACTCGTGGGACTCGCTGCCGCCTCCAGCTAGCTCTGTCGTCACCAAAAACGGGCCACCTCACTGCTGCCAGGCCCCACCAGGTCCGCCGTGCCACCAGACCACCCGTCGAGCGCCGTCCATATGTCCTCACCTTCGGCCGACGCGGACCTGGCCAGGCACGAGCTCCCTCACGGCGAGGAGCACCAAGCTGCCACCAGCCTGTGCACTCCGCTGCAACGCACCGCCACCAGACCGTCGCGTCGCCCCGCACCACCTCCCGCCAGCGCGCAACCGCTCGACACGCCGGTCACCAAGATCCGCTGTCAGGCCGAAGAGCGCCCCCCCCCCCCCCCCCCCGGCGACCACTGCTCCAGGAGAGGGCAAGAGGGATCCCGCCGCCGCCGGGGAGAGGGAGGGGGCCTGGAGACCGGCAGCTATGTTAGGGCACCCGAGCCGCCGGGGGGGGGGGGGGGGCAGAGTGTATGATTGCCGTTGCTGTGGCTCATGCCTTGAAGTAAAGTGTCTCTGATATGTGAGGACTTACATTGGATTTTGTTTTTGACATCATTGTGTAGTTAAACTTTTGGTGGATGCTCAAATGCTTGAGTTGGGAGCTATCTATTTTTCTTTGAAGTTCATCTTTCTACGTGGGTTAATATCGACAATATGTATTTGCTACGTACGAACTATGGTTGTGTGACGAACCATTTATAATGCGAACATGCTTTCAAATTTGCAGAAGACATTTTACCGGATCTGCTTTGCCAGAACCTAATAAATTTGCAGAACGCATTTTACCGGATCTGTTTTGCCGGAACCTAGTACCGGAGGTAGAGATGCTCTGACGTTGTACAAGCAACCATTCCATTCCGCCGTCTACAAAAGTGACCGAGTTACAAATCGCCACTCCAAGCATTGCTAAAATTCAAGCCGCCTCCCCGTCCAAGTTCTAACCCCGGTACCACCGTGCCCCTCGCCGTGATCTCCCGCCCGATCCGCATGGCTGGAATCAGGCTGACGCCCGAGGAGCCTGAGCTGCCGCAGGGCACCCCGCCCCGCCCCCAGCTGCCGCTCCCCGTCGCCGGCTCCGGCGTCACAGCGGGCGGCGGCGGCAGCGGTGGCCTGGAGATGGCTTCGGACGACGAGCGGTCAGTGGCAGCGGACTCGTGGTCCGTGCGGAGCGAGTACGGGAGCACGCTAGACGACGACCAGCGCTACGCCGACGCTGCCGATGTGCTCGCCGCGGCGGCGGCCGCCGGGAACTTCCCCTCCGCTGCCTCTGATTACTGGTACTCCCCGCTCTTTCTTCATGCAAATTAGCTGAGTTTGAAACGTAGATCTACTGATTTGTGCAGGAAATAATAATGTTCCTCTAGCTTCAGTATGGGGTGGCTGTTAAGAGTATGCGATGCATACATAACATTCTAGAATATTTGTAAGCCCTCAAAAAGATCAAGATGCCCTGCCATAGGTGATATTGGATCAAAGCACTAGAGAAATTTAAAGGGGTTTAGATATTTTTCGTGAATGGTCTAGAATAAATTACTACCATGACTCGTTGCAAATGGTAGAAAAATCTAGATAAAAGATAGTTGTAGGCAGTTTTTTAGTGTTTTGGTGCAGGGCTTGCCACATGGCTCAGTCATATACTCCTCCCGTCCACAAATATAAGATGTTTTGGATATTTCAATATGGACTACATATGGACCGAAATGTGAACGAACACACCAAAATGTGTGTATACATCCGATTCAGAAAAAAGTTAGAACATCTTATATTTGTGAACAGAGAGAGTATTAAGTATAAATATAAGGGTGTCCTTACTTTCATGTAACTAAAGTACAATAAACAAAATATAAGCACGACTAAACTATCACAGATATGAGTTTGGAATGGCTGTGAGAAGGCTATAGTACATAAATAGCCACCAAGAAAAGTTTATATATTGTTTGAAATTTCTACTATTATCAATAAAAGTTAGAGTTATTCCCTGATGTGAGGGTTTGGGGTTTGGTCGTCTTGTGAGTCTGTACACCCTCATATAATGTGAAACGTAGAATTTGCACGCAAAATTTTCTGGGTCTCCTATAGTTATTATGCTTACCATTCTACATTATGCACTTTCTAATTATGTACATCTACGAACAAAGGTGGGAAGTTCATAAAATGTGTCACATTATCACTCCATTACTACTACGAGATTAGCATACGCGTATTCAGACCTAAAATATAACAATTTTCTCGTCTTGTATCAAGGTAGATGAACATGTTATCCAAATAGTAGAACTATATGACAACTTCAAATTAGTGTATTTGAGAAGAAGAAAACTCTATTCGCTATCTTGTTATTTAATAATTTTCTCAATAATTCATACAAATGTTGTAAAATACCCTCGTGCCACGACAGTTCTGACAAAGATGACCAAGATCCTAATGAGGAAGGCTCAATGTTGGGGCTACAAAGTTATTGGGATGCTTCTTATTCTGAAGATCTCGCAAATTTTCAAGAACACGGGCATGCTGGAGAAATATGGTAATTAAATTTTAAATTCTTCTATATTGATTAAAGTGTCTAATCTTGTATAGAAAAATCACATGACGACATATCGGTTATTAAAATAAAACCAAAAGTTTGTCACTAATTGGTTTTACGATGTAACTGTTTTTATTGTTTAGAATTTGTATAGTGCAAATTATAAAGTGTTAGCTCTACTTTTTTATTGAATACAACTTTATTATTTTTATTTTTCTTTTATTGTCAACTATTTTTTGTATGAAGCCGTTGATCATCTGTATTATAGACATAGTGCATGCATTTGAAAAGAGCCATTGAGCATGCATACTCACCTTTTCTTTCTGGTTCCTCAAACTTAGAATCTGGAGTACAAGCACGCACTCACACCAAAACCCACTTATTTATGTAATTGACAATTGACATAATAATAGAGATTTTCTAGAAAATATTGAATTCTTCATTGATACTTTAAGGTCCCCAGTGCTATTTTGCGGAGTATATCGAATGGTTGAGTTATTCATTATTTGTCGCTACTGAGCACAACATTTCTCTTTTGGTAGGTTTGGTGCAGATGTAATGGATACTGTTGCCATTTGGACAAAAAAATTGTGTGTAAGCTTTATCCAAGGTGGACTTTCATCGGCTAATGACGACATCAAATTTGAAGTTGATGATAAACACTTGTTTGACTACCCCGTGCTTGATCTTGGAACTGGCAACGGCCTCCTTTTGCAAGCACTTGCCAAGCAGGGGTACAAACAATGAGTAATCTTAAATATGTTTTCTTATTTATACCCATTACACATAGTAAGGGTTTATTGAATTAATTATGCTAATTCAATAATATGGTACTTAAGAAATGATGTCATCATGTTGCATAGTTTGTTAATACAATTATTTAGCTTAATTATGTGCGCAGAGCAACTTTTAACGTATTCCTAACTTTCTAAGAACTGAACAGACTACTCCCGAAATACCCATTCTCAGTTCTAGTTAAATATTTCCGTTTTTATTAAAGTGAGGCAGTGCTTTTGAAAGCCACTGTCAATGCCAAAGTTGCCCTTATTATGGATTTTGAAGATCATATGTTTGCAGAAGAATGAATAGTTTCAATTTTCAGGTTTTCAGATTTAACAGGAACTGATTACAGTGAAGGGGCCATTGAACTTGCAAGAAACCTTGCTGCTCGTGATGGGTTCACTGCTATAAGTTTTTTGGTCAGTATACTGTATTCAGATGGAATCCTCTTATATTTGTATGCTACAAATATTGTCAAACTATGTTTGTCTACGAAGTCTACACTTTGTTATTATATTCTAAATTTCTTAACTGTAGTTAACATGTTGTTACATATTCTGTAGCCTCAAAGAGAAAGAGCGTATGACAACAATAGCTACTTTCACTAGTCTGGACGAGTCTTAGCTAAACGAGAAGCATCTTTGCATCTTGTCGAAAAGAACAAACACTTACTAAGAATCTACATAGTTTGTTTACCCAAGTCGCCTCTTTTTTCTTATATTTCTAACATCTCTAAAAGTAAAAGCATGAAAGACCATAAACGAGGGGAATGTATACTATTTTTCCGTCATAGCAGGTACTATATCCAGTTTGTGGCAGATAATGTCAACAAAAAGTGCAGTTTCCCAGGAAGAAAATGTATTCAGCCCTAAAGCTCCACCACATAAAATAAAATCAATTGCCATGAATTGAGCAAACATACTGAAGAAATAAAATATCTAGTGGTAGTTTGCATGTATATTCAAAGGCTCACTTTGTGAAGTGTAAAGATACTCAACTTTGTACTTGCCATGCATGCATTTTTTTCTTGAAATTGGTGAACTCTTTGTTAATCTTTTGTTTACTGCTATTCCTCCATAACTGGACTTGCTCTTAGCACAACCAATTGACATACGACATAGGAAAAGTTCATACAACATAGTTCAAAGACATATGACATAGTCGTGAAACAACACATATTCCAATGCCATAGGATATAGCAGTAGGAGAAGCAACACTTCACCGGCATTTTCTGAAGTGGAAGTGGATGAATGCGTCGTAGGGGTTATCATAGTCCTCGTTCGGTGAGGGCTCTGGCGACGCGGGCTTGTTCATTAGCGAGGGCTTTGGCTCGGGAAGCCTCGATCCCCTCCCGAAGCGCCTTCGCATTCTTCCGACGGCGGCAGGCGGCAGACTCCTTCGTGGTCAAGGAGCATTGAAGGATGCCGTGGACCACCTGCTCGTCCTCGGACGAGGATGGCATGGGTGCTGGAGCGGAGAAGGATGCGTCGAGCGAGCCGAACACACTGCGCGAGCTGGATCCGCCCAGCAGGAGGGCCATGGTGCCGCCTTGGACGAGCTTGACCACCGTTGCTCCACCCGTGCCGGGCAGCCGGGGACGGAGCTCGAACTGTGCTGCGGTGGGGACGGTGGGCGGCGATGATGGCCCGCTGCCACTTGACTCGCGCCGGGGTGGAGAGGATGACAGACAGCCTCGGGTCTCCACCCTCGGCTGGCGGAAGGCGAGGTCCTCGTTGTCCTTTGCCTCTAAGAGTTCCCAGTCGATGCCATCGTCCACCGATCCGGACATGGGAATGGTGGATGGAGGCGGGGCGGAGAGCTGAGGAAAGTGAGTCGATTTGGGGCTGGACATTTTTTCTGTTGATTTTGGGATAGGCCCAGGTTTGGTCTGATGTGGCAGACATGTCCGTTCAGCCCCATATCCTCCCCATATGTGGGCTGGGTTTGGGGCGGTCTGGACAGCCCAGACAAATGGAGAGGTTTGGGGAGGCCCGCTGGGCTGTTTTTTTAGTCCTGACTGTCCGGGCGGACGAATGGGGCAGGTTTCGGGAGGGCTGTAGGAGATGCCCTTATCAAATGGTTATTAAGTGCTTACAGTTATGGTGTTTTGACGACTGTAGTAACTCATATTTCTGTCTTCACCAGGTCGATGATGTACTTGAGACAAAGTTAGACAGGAAGTTCAAAATTATTACAGATAAAGGGACATTGGATGCCATTGGATTGCATCCAGATGGCCGTGCAAAAAGGTACAGGAACTACGACTCGGTCATTCTTTGGTTAGCCACCCCCTTAAAATTTCCTTTTCGCTTTTGTCCACTTCCGTGATTATCTATAGCTGCGGAATTAAATATTGTTGATATGTTCTGTGAGATTTGATTATCTAACAAGGACCTTCAAATTTTGCATACTAGAGTTGGAATGGCTAGAAATCTGGAAGCATTAGGTCTCCTATCTGGATAGTTTTTATTTGTTGGCATTCTGTAATAGTGAATAGCATAGCTTTAGCCTTTAGGGCTTTAGGCTGTATGAGCCCAACTTTCAATTTGGTTTAGTTTCAGATCTGCATAGTGCAGTAGATAGCCGAGTTTCACTGCTTAGCAGCACACCATGTTGATTTTAACAACTCAACCAGTGAGTTATATTTCATTGCAATGCAGTATATGCACATACAGGATAGGTTAATGGGGTATGCGGTTCCAATACACAAGAAGCCTGTGTTAAAGATATCTTAAGTACGATTCAATAATCAGTATCATGTTGAGTTAACATTGTTCTCTTTATGTGTTTTTTTTTTTTTGCTTCAGAGTGATGTATTGGGAATCTATATCAAACTTGGTTGAACCAGGTGGCCTTGTGGTCAGTACTTTCTCGTGCAAACTCTCTGAAACTCTTATTTTACACCAGTCCCGTAGAATTGAAACTTATGCTTGTGTCTTCAGGTCATAACATCATGTAATCACACAAAGGATGAGCTTCTGCAAGAAGTAGAAGAGTTCGGTATGCGGAAATTTGGTCAGGAGGACGCAGACAGAGGTGCAGGTGATTCGCACCAGATCTTCCGATACTTGGATCATGTCCAAACGTATCCTACCATCATGTTTGGCGGAGTTGAGGGGTCTCAAGTGTGCACCGTGGCTTTCCAACGGGCGTGAAAGGCCAGCTTAAGAGTTTTTCTCTCTATGTTGTAGCTCTTGTAGCTCAATTTTATCCTCAGGTTGTTGTTGTAGCCTATACTGGCAGTCCTTTCCAGTTTGCAAGGACAGAGAGTAAGAGAACACTTATGAAGCAATTTTTGCATAGTGCAAACGAACAAGAGGGACACGATGTACTGTATTATTTATGTAACCGTGAACGTTTGCCCATTTTCATAGATTTTCCCTACTTTTTCCAAAGAGAATGCGGACGTTTTAGTGCCCGGTGTCTTCCATAGTTGGGCACAAAATTTTCACTGCCATGAATGTTGGAAAGCTGTGCACTCACTCACACTTGCCTAGGGTTTCTTAAACTTTATATACACATGCCCACTTCAATTTCACTTCTCATCTCCATGACTTGTTAAGTCAAGTGTGTTGTTCCTAGTATGTGCTTTGTGTACAATTCTACGGAACATCTTTACACTTGCAATGATTTTGCATCTTCTGTATCCTATGAATGACAGCGTTGATCTCCCTAACCTCATCCAATGAGACTAATATTTGACAGGACCTAACCACCATTCTCCCTGTGCAGCTTGCTACTGGATGCTGATGACATGCTGTTGAGGTGGCGTCGGCTGCAGGCTCTGTGAGTCCTCAGTTCCTACAGGTTCTGTAACTGGGGCCGCGCCATGCACATCCTGCATTAGCAAAAAAATCTTACATTCTGATTGAAACTGAGGGTTTATATACGTGACTGGACATGGGTAAGACAGATCTGTTGTTTGTTCAAAAAAAAAAGACAGACCTGGTGTTGGCTGTACCGATGGAGCAATGTGACAACTGATATCAAGATAATGTAGATGGGTATGATAACTCCGGCTGTTCTGAACATCAGCAGCTGTCTCATCAACGTAATCCGTATCAGAATAGCCCATGAATCACATTCAGGGCAAGAAAATAGAAAGGTCTAACCAGGTTACATGATTCAGTCTCTTACAGTGATCAGTGCCATCGAGTACACCTTGGGGCCGCCGAGGACAAGCGAGATTGCGTCACGGAGCACCAGCAGAGCCATCAACTGAAGGTGCATGTTTGGGAACAAATATGCGCTAGTTGGATGCAGCACGAGCATGGAAGGTTTACATTCTACGTATATCACTTACGGCGATGGCAATCACACGGCAGTAGGTGACGCCTTTTGGATTGCAAAATTGAGAGTCAAAGCTTGATGTGCCAGCAGCATGATCACCGGTTTGGGAAACGTTTTCTCCAGCGTTGAGATTCGCTGGTGTTTCTCCAGCTCTCCTGCAGTGAGAAGAGAGGGCCTAGGATGTTAGATAGGCCCTTCTCAGACGAAAAAATTACCAAGGATCTTAAGCACCAAGTGACACCTGAAGCTAATTTGGTTTCTTCCGATCCGAAACAACTTCAAAGGGGCACTGTAGTTCGGTGTAAATTGCTGTGCCATAGGTAGCAGAGGCAACAAATTAGTCAACAAACTATCTTTTGGCACTGAAGACTGATGATGGCTTTATCAGGAAGTAAAGGGCAAACTGAATTCAGCTGCTTCTTTCTGGTTTCCGTTGAGAATTACTCACCTGTAAGCATATCTCACATATGGTGTCTCCCTTCTCGTTACACCACCTCTGGATGCATATGTGGTGAGCGTACTGCAGGCAGCAACAAACTAGTTCAAATAAAACCTCAATTGGCAGGAATAAATGGGCATCTGCTGGGAAAAATAAAAGGGCAGTCGAATCAACATGAAAAACATGATTCTACCGACACAAGGATAATACCTCGAAAAATCCGATTCGGTTCCGATAACAGAGAAGAACTAATTCACTGATAGTGATATGGAAAATAGAAATTTGTGTTCCCGGTGGCATTTTGATATGGACGTATCTGATACGAAAGCGAGCCGTGTCCCATTGTTTGAAGATGCGGTGATGAATAATAAGTGGGTTCTCAAATTGAGGTTATTTCTGGTGTTTAGAGTTTGAACAATTAAGCAAAATTCCATAGCATATGGAACCATCAAGCTGGGAGAGGAGCAGAAAACCTTGCCTTGAGGCTACCCTTGCAGGAGCAAGGGGTCTCCATGTAGGCTTGATCACCTTCTTCTTGGCAGATTCTGCATTCCACCACGACACCAGTCTTGGTCCTCCCGTCCTCAAAAACACAAGGATCATGATGATCACAAGCATCCTTCGCGGAAGGGGCGTCGAAGATGGCGCCCTGAAGCGTTGCCTCCGTGATCATCCGCCCCGTCATGAGCGCGAAGTGTTCCGCCATCCTCGGACCAATGGCCTTGCCGATTGAAGCGCAGCTGTGGATAACATAAGCATCCATGATTTTCAGGGACGCTATATCTAAAAGGCTGTCTACGCAATCCATGTTAATTCTCACCACATGACAAGAATTAGACCACGGACATCACACACACGAGATGGCAGGAAAGGCAGCTCTTTTTCAAGCGTCTTTCCACCAAACATTCCCTTTGCTTACAGAAAAAGGAGCTGAAAGAGCCATGTGATGCGCCCATGCACGGAGGCAGGCACGGAGACACGAAAAGGGCTATGAACTGCGTGTTACCTGGGGGGCAAGGGAGACGAAGGCGCGCCAAGCAAGCCGGAAAAAAGGCAAGGCACGATCCTTTTTCACGCCGTGAGAATGAGATGAGACATAGCAACACACGTCGAGCCTGGCTTGAATGAAGAAAGGAAGGGAGGGAGGGAGGATATGATATGGAAGCCACCAGGAGAGCGGCAGGGGGGGGGGGGGGGGGGGGGAGGAAGAGGGGAGTAGGAGAGGCAGGCCAACAACGGGAAGAAGGCAAGGGGAGGAGAGTAGGAGCAGGGGGACGCTTGCAGGGCGGGACTTGGAGATCCCAAACATCCAGTAGAGAAGCAAGAGATCGATGGGTTAGGTGGCCCGCTGCTACTGGCCTCCGTTGCGTTTATTTGGTTGAGAGAATAGCCTGACTGCCGCCTCGCGATTCGCGCCGCGGATCTTCGCGGGGTGTCCCGTCCGACCGGTAACTGATATCGTTGGGCAGCCCTACAAGATAGGGCTACCTGTCTGCTCCCGTCAGTCCGGGATGGATAGATAGATAGCCCTCATTTGCCTTATCTGTGAAATGAAATGTTCCTTTTTATCTCGTCCACCGCTGTATATATGGTGCCCTGTTGATTAGTTTCCTGATTACAGTAGGATATAAACAGATTGGAGACGAATTTGTTTCCATAAATAGAAAAGGAGGTAGCTAACCCAACTCAGAGATGCTCTGGAAAAGTGTACCTGGGAGTTGGCATGATTGTTGGGAAACCGATCCTGCCTTTGTGCTGCCCAAAGCCACCAAATTTCATGGGGTACAAAATCGATCCCGTTCATCGGCGAGCATGTTTGCAAGATTCACGGCCCTCCCTCCCTGGTAACTTGTGCACTTACCCGGCCTGCTGCAATCATTCAGGGAACGAACGGCCGAGAGCCGCCGTGAAACGTCCCTTTCCCTGCCATTCGACCACGGCAACGAGTGATTACTTCGTTGATCTGACAACTGGACGTGGTTGGGGGTGGATCAGGACTCCGTTTCTCTCTCATCAGACGCCTATCCGGTTCTCCTGAATTGTGATCCTCCTCTCCGAACACCTTGGCACCGCGACATGGACATCACAGAGCAGAACGCCGGTTAATTTGGATTCATGGGGCTCTTTCTTGAGAAAGACGGATCCTTTTTCCACACTGCCTTTTTGAGTCGCAAGGATTGCAAAAACAATGGGGATGTCCGATTGGACTCTACATTATTTTGCTTGCACCATACAAAAAATAAGGACGCCACTAACCAGTGAACGCCAATTTTTTAGGCAATAATCCCAGCGAACGCCCTTAGGACCGTCAGATCCCGATCAAACGCATGACAGTTACTATACGCAGCGTGCCAAATTTTCTGCCACTTTTTTGTACTACATTGCAATTTTCGGGTTGGAGCATAAAAAATCCCTTACAACAACATAACAATTTTATTTGTTTTCGCATGATAATCTGACGCCCTTTTTTTAACATTTCAGAAAAACTAAGAAGTTTTTTCAAGAGGTCCGAGTGAATTAAAGATTTCCTATGAGTTGTAGTGCAATGAACTCTTTAGGAAAAATTGGTATATGATTCAATTGTACGCATCAAATAACCAACATAGGAAAAATTCTTGAGCTTTGCTAATTCTTTATAATTTGTAATATGAAAATCCTTAGAATAAAAAATGCCCTTAGTTTCCAGCTGCTAATACTAATATGTCATGCATGATCCTTTTCTTGAGTCATCTTATGCTCGAATTTTCTTGTGGTGGTCACCTAAATGTTGAGTAATGCTAGACCTACGTAGGGATTCTTACGTACTTTACGTAATTGATGATTTGTCAGTTTTTAATTCGTCATTAGTTGGGGGCACGGTCCACCCTTGAAATCAGGGGGGGGCAGTTTTGATTAGCGTTTAGCAAATCACGTAGGTTACGTAAGTGCCGTTCGTAGGTGTAGCATTATTGCTAAATGTTTCACCCAAGCAAGAGCATAGAAGCAAAGCATTTCCTGCCCCATGCAGAGGGCCAAAGCATTTCTCGCCTTTTCCCTCCGTAGCGATGATTAGGCCCATGGGGCAGAGAAGAGGAGAATGGTAAGCTATAGGCCCATGCGCAAGTGAGACGATCTGCAGCTTTTGCAATGGGCCTCTTTTGCAATGGACGGTCACGATTTCCGCTCAACTGAGCACAAAGCCCACTAATCCACGAAAACCCTAGCGTCTCACGCCCGCCCCCACTATAAACTCCTCCTCCTCCCTCTCCGCCCGCTTTCCTTCTCATCTCTAGCCTGCGCCGCCGCCTCCACCGCACCCCCCAAAACCCTAGCGCTCGCTTCGCCCCGCCCCACCACCATGGCCGGCGCGCAGGAGTCCCTCGTCTACGCCGGTGTGATGCGCGGCCACAACGACGTGGTCACGGCCATCGCGACGCCCATCGACAACTCGCCCTTCATCGTCTCCTCTTCCCGCGACAAGTCGCTGCTCGTCTGGGACCTCACCAACCCCATCCAGGCCACCCAGGACTCCAGCTCCGAGTACGGCGTCCCCTTCCGCCGCCTCACCGGCCACGGCCACTTTGTCCAGGACGTCGTCCTCAGCTCCGACGGCCAGTTCGCGCTCTCCGGATCCTGGGACGGCGAGCTCCGCCTCTGGGACCTCTCCACCGGGGTCACCACCCGCCGCTTCGTCGGCCACGAGAAGGACGTCCTCTCCGTCGCCTTCTCCATTGACAACCGACAGATCGTCTCCGCGTCCCGCGACCGCACCATCAAGCTGTGGAACACCCTCGGTGAGTGCAAGTACACCATCGGCGGTGACCTTGGAGGCGGCGAGGGCCACACCGGCTGGGTGTCCTGCGTCCGTTTCTCGCCCAACAACTTCGCCCCGACCATCGTCTCGGGCTCATGGGACCGCTCCGTCAAGGTCTGGAACCTTACCAACTGCAAGCTCCGCTGCACTCTTGATGGTCATGGTGGCTATGTTAGCGCCGTTGCAGTCAGCCCAGACGGTTCGCTTTGCGCGTCTGGTGGCAAGGATGGCGTCACCTTGCTGTGGGATTTGACCGAGGGCAAGAGACTCTACTCGCTGGATGCGGGATCCATTATCAACTCACTATGCTTCTCGCCCAACCGCTACTGGCTCTGCGCGGCGACACAGGATTCCATCAAGATCTGGGATCTTGAGTCAAAGCACATCGTGCAGGACCTTAGGCCCGAGGTCCCTGTCTCCACCAAGCAGGTTTGTTTCCAATTCCCAGTATCACTCCTTATGTCCGTGTTTCTTTGATTGTTTACTATTGGTTAATATATGTAGATGTGTTGTTCGTATGATCAGCTTACCCTTGTGGCTATGTAGATCTGTTACATTTTGTGATCTGTATTTATTGTGGTAGTCTAATTTATGATTTACAACGTGTTAATTTCATGTTGTAATGATGATTTTTGCATTGGTTTCTTAACATTACCACGTAAGGGTTTTGGTTCACCACATTATATAATGCAGCTGAAAGCTTGCATAGTTATGCTATTTTGTTCTTTAAATTTGAACTGGTTGACTTAAGTTGCCAATTGATAAAGAGCTTTAATGCAAGCATAAGAATAAATAGCAGTTCACTACCAGTATTTTTCTTATTCAGGGAATGTACATGGATGTGCTTGTTCTGTTGGTTATTTTTCATACATTGATATGAAATGTTTTTGTTCATCTTCCATGGTGCCTCCTGCCCATCTATGTTAAGGCTGCATTGTATTGTCAAGTGAGTTATATAGGAAGCACAGGTATTTGGTGTGCATTTGTTCTAATGCATAGCTAAATAGACCGATTCTGTTTTACAACTCATTTTAAATTTGAGAGTTGCTACATTAAGTTAAATCTGTCGTCTGTTGAGTGGCTTCTTAATATGGTTCATACTGTTTGCCCAGATGCTCTACTGCACTTGCTTGAGCTGGAGCGCGGATGGCAGCACTCTGTACGCTGGTTACACCGATGGAACTATCCGCATCTACAAGATCTCGGGGTTCAGCTACTCTAGCTAGATTATGTATCTTGTTTTAGTGGCCTCTGTTCTGGTAAAACGGCTGTGGTATCTTCTTTTTTTTGACTGTCTTGAGGCGTAATATCTGCCTTGGTACTTCTGCTTAATTTACTATCTGTGTCTTAGCCGCAGTCATGATCTCATGGATAATGCATCGTTTGTTGGTTTTGGCTGTTCAATATATTGTCAAGTGAATCATGGAACCAGTAAATTGTTGCTTGTTATGTCGAAGGATTTTCTAAGAATGATGTCGATTGACCTGCAAGATCCTGTGATCTAACGTGAGTCCCTGATGCTGTATGAACTCTGAATTGCCGCCTGATGTTAATTATGTGGTCGTTGTTGTGCATCCGCTTTAGTGCTAGGTTCTAGTACCACTCAAAAGATTTTGCTTAGCTGTGCGTTAAAAGGAGCGCATACGATCCGCAACTGCGTAGAACGCCGCTCTGCTCCACTGGAGGCCAACTCCGCACGACTGGTGCCTGGAGCAAATAAAAAAAAAACTGAAATAGGCCGCGGCCATAGCGGCAAAGAATTCATGCCGGCTCTCTTCTATAAAGCTACGCCAATAGCGTACCTAAAAAAAGAGAGTTCATGTCTCGCAGTCCTAGCTCATGCCGACTTACAAAATGATATTGCTCTTGGCAGTAGATCAATCATTTAGCTCGAGCATCCCCTTCTGCTTCTTCTTGAATCAAACCCTTCTCTTGAGTGACACCTTGCTCCAATTGCTCAACTCCACCGCCATGATCACCTTCGCAACGAAAACATTGGTTGCTTCAATCTTGAGCTTCTTCGTTTGGATGGCCTCCTCAGTCTTGAGCTTCCTCCTTTTGACGGTCTCTTTCACCTCGAGCTTCTTCGTTTGGAACTCGACGTAGACCTTCATTTGCTCCTCTCTTTTTTTTGTCGCTTTCTCTCGCCTCGTGCTTCCTTTTGGGTCATCATGCCTTGCAAAGTTTATTGCAAGGCCAACGATGCTGCATCACGCTCCTCGTCCACCTTGGAGTTGGTCTTGCCCTCGGTCGCTTCTCTCCTTCATGCTCAACTACGGCCGCTGGCCCTTCATTCTTCTTTTGGGCGGCATATTGCTCTTTAAACTTGGGGCAATCTTTGATGGTCGTCCAAAAAGGGGGGAGAGTGAATGGTTACCTGCCTGGCACCCCGAAGGAGGACGTCGAGACATGGGAGTCGGAGTGGTTTTATATAGTCGATGTCCTTCTTGAAGATCCCGTACGAGAAGGGCTTCCCATCTACTCCCCCGCACCACCGAAAAAGAGATACAACTGGTGGCAAAGGAGTCGTACCTAGGAGCATGCCGAAGCCGAGCGATTGGCCGCCCCCAATTCACACTCCTCGGCCATCACAAACTTACCACTATTGATGTGATGGCCATCGCTATAGGACGTGGAGTTCAACCACTCCAACAACGTACCCACCCAATGTGGCGGTACAACGGATCCAACGACGCCACGTGATATGTCTCCAACGTATCTATAATTTTTGATTGTTCCATGCTATTACAATATCAATCTTGGATGTTTTATATTCATTTACAAGCAACTTTATATCATTTTTTGGGACTAACCTATTAACTTAGTGCCTAGTGCCAATTGTTGTTTTTTACCTGTTTTTGACTTTTCAAGAAATCATTATCAAACAGAGTCCAAACAAAAAAAAACTTTGGGTTAATTTTTTCTGGACCAGAAGAGACCCTAGAAGGTTAGGGAGAAGACCAGAAGACTCACGAGGGAGCGACAAGCTCGTGAGGCGCGCCCCGAGGGGGGGGGGCACAGGCTCGTGGGCCCCTCGTGGCATGTTTTGACCTAATTTCACCACTATAAATGCTCAAATACCCCCCCCCCCTCGGATAAGAGAGCCACCCGAAATACTTTTTCCGCCGCCACAAGTTTTTGTTCTCATGAGATTCCATTTGGAGGCCTTCGTCGGCACTCCGCCGGAAGGGGAATCAATCATGGAGGGGCTCTACATCAACCTTGCTGCCCTTCCGATGATGCGTGAGTAGTTTACCACAGACCTACGTGTCCATAGTTAGTAGCTAAATGGCTTCTTCTCTTTCGATGTTCTTCAATACAATGTTCTCCTTGATGTTCTTGGACTTCTATTCGATGTAATCACTTTTTGCGGTGTGTTTGTTGAGATCCGATGAATTGTGAGTTTATGATTAGATTATCCATGACTATTATTTGAGTTTTCTCTGGACTCTTTTATGCATGATTGTTATAGCCTCGTATTTCTCTCCGATCTACTGATTTGGTTTGACCAACTAGATTGATTTATATTGCAAGGGGAGAGGTGCTTTGTAATGGGTTCGATCTTCCGGTGCTCAATCCCAGTGACAGAAGGCGACATGACACATATGTATCGTTGTTATTAAGGGTAAAAAGATGGAGTTTATTCATGTGTGAGTTTACTTTTTCTACATCATGTCATGTTGCTTAAGGAATTACTCCATTCTTTATGAACTTATTAATACTCTAGATGCATGCTGGATAGCGGTCGATGTGTGGAGTAATAGTAGTAGAGGCAGGTAGGAGTCGGTCTATTTGTCTCGGACGTGATGCCTATATACATGATCATTGCCTTGGATATCGTCATAATTATTTGCTTTTCTATCAATTGCCCAACAGTAGTTTGTCTACCCACCGTATGCTATTTTCATGGGAGAAGCCTCTAGTGAAAACTATTGCCCCCGGGTCTAGTTTTACCATATATTAAAATCCAAAAATACCTTGCTACATTTTCTTTCTTTATTTTATTTTATATTTTATGCGATCTATCTATCTATTACCAAAAAAATTAATCTTGCAAGTAACCGCCAATGGATTAAAAACCCCTTATTCGCGTCGGGTGCAAGGATTTGTTATCTGGTGTGCAGGTACTGCTAACGAGGTGTTGCGTGGTTCTCCTACCGGGTTGATAATCTTGGTTCTTAACTGAGGGAAATACTTATCTCTACTATGCTGTATCATCCTCTCCTCTCCGAGAAATCCCAATGTAGCTCAGAAGTAGCAGGAAGAATTTCCGGCGTCGTTGCTGGGGAGACATCATCAACATGTATCAAGTACCTACGCATAAACTTTTGTCTCCTTGCATTTAATTTATTTTTATTTTGCATCTCATTTTCATCTCCCTCACTTCTAAAACGTTTTTGCAAAAACACAAAAATATTCTTCGTTTGCCTTTTTTGCTTGTTTGCTCGTTTGCTTGTTTTTTGCCTTCATGTCAACACACCAAAAACCAGAAAAAGAACTAGGAAAGTTATAGACATATGGATCCTCATCCACTTGCTAATCTTTTCAAAAAATCCAATTATGTTGAATCAATTGCTAGTGGGTTGTGTGCACTAGATTATCTTTATGAAGTTTTGCTTGAAAATCATGAATCTGAAAATTGCGATGAAGTGCTAAACGAACAAATTTATAAAGTGATTCACGGTAACTTCTTGAATAAAGAGCATAATTGCAATGATGTTATTATAAATTCTATTAATGTCAGTTGTGCTAATGATATGCAAAGCTACAAGCTTGGGGATGATAATTTTGTTACATCCACTACTCATTGTAATGATCATTATTGGGGTGATCCTTCTTACGATCTTGAAAATTTATTTGAACCTCATGATGAATATGATATTGATAATGTTGTTTGCAGTAATATTGAAAGTGGGTTTGGAAGAGTGTCAATTTTAGATAATAACCCAACTACTTTAGAGAGTGTTCAATCTCATGAAATTTTTGATAAAAGTGGGTTTGGAGAGGTCATGACTTTAGTTGATGTTAATCCCACTATATTGGAAGATTATAAAACTTTTATGCATGTGGATCATGAAGAGAAAATTTTATATGATAGCTATATTGTTGAATTTGATTATTATTCTACATGTAATTATTATGAGAAAAGAAAATATGGTTGTAGAAATTTTCATGTTACTAAATTATCTCTCGTTATGTTGAGATTGTCAATGTTTTATTTCTCTCTTTGCATATGCTAGATATTTCCTATCTTGATAATTTGTTTGCATATAAAATTCCTATGCATAGGAAGTATGTTAAGACTCAAATGTCTTTGTCACATGTATTATTATGCTTTTTTTGTGCTTCAATTCTTATCTTTCATATGAGCATCATTGAAATCTCAAAGCCTATCTTAACGACTATAAAGAAAGAGCTTGTTGGGAGACAACCCAATAGTTATATTTTCTGTTTTTTCGTGTTTCACACAATTATGCTCTTGTTATGGTTGTGTTTTTGTGCTTAGATTAGTGTTTGTGCCAAGTAAAGCCTTTGGGATGATTTGGATGATAGTTGATTTGATTCTGTGAAAAAATAGAACCTTTTAAGCCCGGTAGTAGAATTTCTAAAATTCACTGGAACATGTTTTTAATCTGATTTTTTACAAATGATTGATGTACAAATTTCCCACATCATCCTAATTTTTTAGAATTTTTGGAGTTACAAAAGTATGACTAATATTCAGATTTCTACAGACTGTTCTGTTTTTGGCATATTCTTTTTTTGATGCATTGTTTTGCTTGTTTTGATGGAACTATGAATTATATCGGGGGTATAAGCCATGGAGAAGTTAGAATACAATAGGTATAATGCAAAAATAAAATATGAATGGGTTTCCAACAGTCCTAAAGTAGTGATTTGTTTTATTATACTAACGGATCTCACGAAGGTTTTGTTGAGTTTTGTGTGATTGAAGTTTTCATGTTTTGAGTGAGATCACGATGGATGAAGGAATAAGCACTACAAAAAAAAGACACATCCGTGACATTTTGGCCCGAATGAATTTTTTTTCCTGTCATGCTTATGACACTTCTATGACGATAATTGTGACAAAACCCGGTGTCATCATAGATGTGGTGGGCTCCCACTTCTATGATATAAAATCATGATAGAAAATGGCTTTTCATCCTGGGCGGGCCGGAGACGCACCTGCATGACATTCTTTGGGCCTTCCATGACGGAAAAAATCATGGTATAAGCGATGACGAGGAAAATTTCGGGGAGTTCCCGGTTATGGTGGGTGGTCGGGGCCGAGCGATGCACGGAGGGATTGTGCATTTCTCTCGTACACGTACGTGCGTGTGTGCAAGGCGTTGGGCTCTAACTGAACCCGAGCGATTGCACTAGCTACGCATTACTAAACCCGAGCGATCGATCCCTTCGCTGCTAACTGAACCCGACCGACTCCTTCGCTGCTAACTGAACCCGATCTATCGTTGCTGCTGCTTACTGAAGTCAATCGAACCTCTGCCTCTTGATGAACAGTGAATGTGGAGGTCTGTTGAACGAGTCGAGACGTGGTTGGGGTTGGATGAATAGTTCCTGGTGGGGGTTGGATGAACAGGACCCCGTGGTAGTATGCGGTTGCCGCTGGATGAACAGGACCCCGAGAGGAGGCCGCCACAGCCGAGCTGGTTGGGGGTGGATGAACAGGACCCCGTGAAGGGCTGGTTGAACAGTATCATGTGGAGGGCTGGATGAACCCATGTATGAAAAGTAGCTGGTGGAGGCAGGAGGAAGACGCAGTGGATGAAAAGTTCAGGTGGAGGCTGAAGGAAGTCGACGGTGGGTGAACAGTAACCCATGGAGTCCCGTTTTGGGGTACGCCACACCCCTCCTGATGAACATGACCCCCGTTTTGACCGTAGCGCCCCAACACAAGTCTGTTTCCTCCGTTTTGCGGTACGCCAGACCACTCCCAATGAACATGATCCCGTCTCGACTGTAGACGGTCGAGCAGAAGGTCGTTTCCTTCGTTTTGTGGTACGCCAGACCCTTCCCGATGAACAAGACCCTGTTTCGACCGTAAGCGCTCGAGCAGAAGGCCGTTTCCCTCTGTTTTTCAGTACGCCACACCCCGTTTTGGCTGTTCCGTCCAAGCTGGCTGACTCCCGATGAACACAACGTGTTATGTTGCCTCTCGATGAACACGACGTAGTTTCTCCGTTCCGACCTAGTCGGTTGGCTTCCGATGAACAGGACGCCGTTGCTGCCATCCATTGCCTCTCCATGTACACGTGCCCTGGCCGTACATATGTGCGAGTATGTACGTATGTGGCCGTATTTTTTGGCATCTGGCTGTTCGTACGTGTGCATGGTTTAGACTAGACTATGTGAACTGCTATGTCGGGGGCTCAACTAATACACGTGCCGCTTATTGCTTGGCCATGGTTCATCATTGCAGAGAGATCGATCGACCAGTATGTACGTACACGTTCGCGACCAGACAGACAAGGCTACATACGCTTTGATCGGGTGGTTGATACGTCTCCAACGTATCTATAATTTTTGATTGTTCCATGATGTTGTATTATCATTCTTGGATGTTTTACAATCATTTTATATCATTTTTTGGTACTAACCTATTGACATAGTGCCCAGTGCCAGTTGCTGTTTTCTGCATGTTTTTTACATCGCAGGAAATCAATACAAAATGGAGTCCAAACACAGCGAAACTTTTTGTGGAATTTTTTATGGGCCAGAAGACATCCAGTGGGCCATGAACGCACCTGAGGGGAGCTCCGAGGGGAGCACAACCCACCAGGACATGCCTGGGGGCCCAGGCGCGCCCTAGTGGGTTGTGCCCTCCTCGTTGGCCTCTCGCACCGCCTCTTTTCTCTACAAATACCCCAATATTCCAGAAACCCCAGGGGAGTCGACGAAAATCAATTCCAGCCGCGCAGAGTCCAGAAACACAAGATCCAATCTAGACACCATCTCGGAGGGCTTCATCATGTCCATTGGCGCCTCTCCGATGATGCGTGAGTAGTTCTTTGTAGACCTACGGGTCGTAGTTAGTAGCTAGACGGCTTCCTCTCTCTCTCTCTCTCTCTCTTGATTATCAATACAATGGTCTCTTGGAGATCCATATCATGTAAGTCTTTTTGTGGTGTGTTTGTTGGGATCCGATGAACTTTGAGTTTATGATCAGATCTATGTTTTTATCCATGAAAGTTATTTGAGTCTTCTTTGATCCCTTATATGCATGACTGATTATAGCATCGTATTTCTTCTCCGATATTTGGGTTTTGTTTGGCCAACTTGATCTATTTATCTTGCAATGGGAAGAGGTGCTTTGTGATGGGTTCGATCTTACGGTGCTTGATCCCAGTGACAAAAAGGGAAACGGCATGTATGCATTGTTGCTATTAAGGATAACAAGATGGGGTCTATTTCTACATAAATAGATCTTGTCTACACCATGTCATCTTTCTTGTTGCATCACTCCGTTTCTCCATGAAATTAATACACTAGATGCATGCTGGATAGCGGTCGATGTGTGGAGTAATAGTAGTAGATGCAGGCAGGAGTAGGTCTACTAATATTGACCGTTATGCCTATGTAATGATCATTGCTTGGATATCGTCATGATTATTTGAAGTTCTATCAATTGCCCAACAGTAATTGTTTTCCCACCATTTGCTATTTTTCTCGAGAGAAGCCACTAGTGAAACCTACGGCCCCCGGGTCTCTTTTCATCATATTTGCCTTTGCGATCTATTTTATTTGCTTTTATTTTCAGATCTATTAAACCAAAAATACAAAAGTACCTTGCTACAATTTATTTGTTCCGCGATCTATTTATCCTATCTACCACTTTTATCCCATGTTGTTTGCCTATCTTGAGGCGCCGTACCCGAAAGGGATTGACAACCCCTTTTACACGTCGGGTTGCGAGTATTTGTTATTTGTGTGCAGGTGCTGTTTACGTGGTGTGAGGAGGTTCTCCTACTAGTTCGATAACCTTTGTCTCATCACTAAGGGAAATACCTACCGTTGCTATACTGCAGCATCCCTTCCTCTTTGGGGAAATACCGACGTAGTTCTAGCAGACATCAATCTCCTAGATAGATCTTGCGTGAGCATAGGAATTTTTTTGAAATTGCATGCTACGTTTCCCAACATGGAGGACATCACAATCCGATCATTTTGTGAAGCTCTAATAAAATCGAACTTATCATCCCTGTTTGCAAAGATATTCAGTCAGTGTGATTACAATAATAGTTGAACTAGATGATAAAACATAACACTCACAAATAGAAACAGATCACCTATGCAATCTCTATTTAAGACTAACTACTTGTTGGAGAAGATTAGGCTTGGAGTTGGATGAGGAGGATAGCAAAACCAATCTCCCTTTCCGCAATCCCACAGAAATGTAAAAACGTTGCCCGTGTGGCATTTTGGCGGAACTGCACAAAACACGCATAAGAAAAAAGTGATTTGTGCAGTTCACCAAAAGGCCGCATTAGCAACAAGGTGAAATGGATAGCCCTGTTTGCAAAAAGAGGTAGAAAGGAAACAATTACTGCCCAATAAAGGGTTGAAGATACATACACTGACAAAAAGAAGCATATTCCATGTCATAAGGGAAAGATAGCAGCATGGTGGATTATCAAATGGTGTGAGGACGAGATTGCAAGATGGAAAGTACGCCAGACGAGCTATGTTTTGGGCAAAGAACTAGGGAAGATCCACATATAGGATTTTCCACATGCAGCAACGCGGGAATATGGGCAGTGGAGCAAGGCCGGAGGGGATACCTGGGGGTCATTGGGATGTAACTAGGAGGGCGGCAGCGGGCGGATCTACCCATACTACGGCAGCGAGCAAGTGGCATAGGCCCTATCGTGCCGGAGCTTGGTCAGAGAGAACGTCGGGTACCATAGATCGGGACGTGCTGCCTCGGCGCCATCGAACAGAGAAATGATGCACATCCTCCCTTTTCACCGGCGGACAAGATGTGGCCAGATCAATGACCAACGGTGAGAGAGAGAGGCCACCACCGCCTTGTGTGCGATACTGTGAAGAGAGACAAACCCCGGCAGACAGGCTCCATTGTATATAGTGGAGCGGACTACTTTTTCCTTCATAACAATCATTTTATATTCTATGTACGTGCCATTGAGCAATATAACTTTATTTAAAAATAACACACCAACGCATCAAGTCGAACTTTGTTTCGTGCACGCATGGTACATGACCCCCGTAGGTAAACAACTGCTACACGCTCTCAAGTTAGCACGTGGGCTGCCATTTCGTACTGAAATGAGCTCCACCGTGTACCCGCGCGGGTGTGGCTGGGCACGAAGCATGAGTACGTGCACCTATTATCTTCGTGTGTGTACACCACATACGTGCACTACAAAAAAAAGACACATCCGTGACATTTTGGGATGAATGAATTTTTCCTGTCATGCTTATGACACTTCTATGATGATAATTGTGACAAAAGCACGTATCATCATAGATGTGGTGGGATCCTACATATATGACAAAATATCATGACAGAAAATGGGCTTTTCATCCTGGGTGGGCCGGGGATGCACCTGCATGAGATTCTTTGGGACGTCCATGACGGAAAAAATCATGGTATAAGCGAGGGCGATGAAAATATTGGGGAGTTCCCGGTTACGGTGGGTGGTCGGGGCGGAGCGATGCACGAAGGTTTGCACATTTCTATCGTACATGTACGCACGTGTGTGTGAGGCATTGGGCTCTAACCGAACCCGAGCGAGGCTTTCGCTTACTGAACCCGATTGATTGCACTAGCTACGTTACTAAACCCGAGCGATCGATCCCTTGGTTATTAACTGAACCCGAGCGATTCCTTCACTATTGCTGCTAACTGAACCGGAGCGATCGATTGCTGCTGGTGCTGCTTACTGAAGCCGATCAAACCTGTTGCCTCTTGATGAACAGTGAATGTGGGGGTTGGTTGAACGAGTCGAGACGTACATGGTTGGGGTTGGATGAACAATTCCCGGTTGGGGTTGGATGAGCAGGACCCCGTGGTAGTAGGCCGTTGCCGCTGGATGAACAGGACCCCGAGAGGAGGCCGACACAGCCGAGCTGGTTAGAGGTGGATGAATAGGATCCCATGGAGGGCTGGTTGAATAGTCACCGGTGGAGGGCTGGATGAACAGTGGCCCGTGGATGAACAATATCTGGTGGATGCAGGAGGAAGATGCTGGATGAACAGTGTAGGTGGAGGCTGAAGGAAGTCGACGGTGGGTGAACTGTAGCCCGTGGAGTCCCATTTTTGCGGTACGCCACACCCCTCCCGATGAACAGGACCCCCGTTTTGACCGTAGCGCTCCAACACAAGTCTGTTTCCTCCGTTTTGCGGTACGCCAGACCCCTCCCGATGAACAAGATCCCGTTTCGACCGTAGCCGATCAAGCAGAAAGCCGTTTCCTCCGTTTTGCGGTACGCGAGACCCTTCCCAATGAACAGGACCACGTTTCGACTGTACGAGCTCCAGCAGAAGGCCGTTTCCCTCCGTTTTGTGATACGTCACACCCTGTTTCGGCTGTTCCGTCAAAGCCGGTTGGCTCCCGATGAACACGATGCATTCCGTTGCCTCCTGATGAACATGACATAGTTTCTTCGTTCCGACCCAGCCGGTTGGCTTTTGATGAACAGGATACCGTTGCTGCCGTCCATAGCCTCTCCATGTACACGAGCCCTGGACGTACGTATGCCTGAGTAGGCATTCGAGACCCCGCCCGTATGTACGTACGTGGCCGTATTTTTTGGCATATTGTTGTACGTATGTGTACATGGTTTAGAAGGGACCGCCTGAACTGCTACATCAGGGGCTCTTCTACTACACGTGCTGCTGCTTGCTCGGCCACGGTTCATCGTTGCAGAGAGACCGATCGACTAGTATGTAGTACACGTTCGCGACAATGCTACGTACGCTTCGACCGGGTGGGTCCCAGCTGTTAGGGAGGATAAGGACGCACTTCCTTCTGTTCGAAGATATAGATGGTGGGTCCGAGTTGTCAGGGGGATGATTCATTTTTTTGCGTGCGTAATAAGGATGCACTTCCTTGCGTGTGAAGTTGTAGCTGGTGGGTCCATCTGTCAGCCTCACCGCATACACTACTCTTCTGATGGCTGTCGTTCGTTGACCACACCGCTCAGACAACACCCGGGCGATGGACGACGGCGAGGACTAGGAAGGGAATGACGCTGAGCCAGGGAAGACGAGGCAGGTGGATGCCCATGCAGAGGGGAGTACGAGGGTTCACTGGTTTGGCTGTGGTGTTAGGCTGCCATCGCCGGAGAATAACAAGGGGTGTGGGTGAGTAGAGGGAAGGCCTGGCCAGTGGTAGTATGGTTTGGTGGTGAGGCCTACGTGGCAGCACAGCCGGCCACGGGAGGCTGGAGCAGGCGGTACGGCAGGCGCAGGTTTGGGCGGTTGGAGCAAGAAGACTAGAGGTTGAAGACGCACAGCTCGGCCGTTGGATTAACATCCAACGACCACTGCAGTTAGAATCGTTTATTGACTAAGTTGACAAAGCTTCACATACGCGTTAACTTAGTAGACCCACAAGTCAGCCTCCAAATCTGGTGGGTCCCACCTAGCAGGGGAGAATCATTTTTTTGCACGTAGTAAGGTGGCACTTCCTTGCGTGCGAAGATGTTTTCTGTTTTTTTTTCTAATTTCTTTTTTTTGCGAGTTAGAATAAAAAATAAAACAATTTATCATCTTTGGTACAATCTATATTTTCACGAAATGGATCATAATAAAGCTGGTGGGTCCCAGCTGTCAGGAGAGGAAATATTTTATTTCCACGTAATAAACGAAGCACTTCCTTGCATGTGAAGATGTATCTAGTGCGTCAAACCTGTCAGGGGGAGAAATCATTTATCTTCGCATAATAAGGGGGCACTTGTTGCATGCGGCCATGGGCCATGTGGGTCCCTACTGTCAGCCACTCCACGTACATGCTTCTTACGATGGTTGTCGTTTGTTGACAAAGTTGACCATGCCGCACCGAGAGAACCAACACGGTGAACGATGGTGAGTCCTAGGAAGGGAATGCGACCCGGAGCCAGCGAAGACACATCAGTGGATGTCCACACGAAGGGGAGTATGAGGGTTCACCGGTTCGGTTGCGGTGTGAGGCTGCTATCGTCGGAGAAGAACATGAGGTGTTGGTGACTAGAGGAATATCCTGGACAGCGTCTAGGAGTAGAGTGGGCCGGTGAAGCCTGCGTGGCAACATAGCCGACCATGGGAGGCAGTAGCAGGCGGTACCACCGGCGGTGGTTTGGGCGGCTGAAGTAAGAATATCAAAGATTGAAGAAGCACTACAGCCGTTGGATGGACATCCAATGGCCACTGCTGCTAGAATCATGTGTTGACTATAAGTTGACAAAGCCTTTCGTACACGTCAACTTAGTAGGCCCACAAGTGAGCATCACATCTGTGGCAGAGAACATATATCCCATTTGTGATTTGTGATAATGTACAACCCATTTTTTAATTCTAATGAAATTTACTACACCCTATTTACAGTTTGTTAAAATTACAACCCATTTTCTAGCCATGACAAGGTTAATAATTTCAACCAAACGCTCAAAACATAATTCGACAAAATTTTCGACATTTTGATGGGATCAGAAATATTTTTATCCCTAAATTTCGAGTCAGATTAGATATAACTTGACATTAAATTTGTATTAGGTAAACATCCAATGAAATATTGCGCGCGCAACAAGTAAGGAAATTAAAATTTTCAAAATCCAATAATAATATTTTTAACTAATTACTTGTTTGATGCATTTTTTTATAGTTCCAACCCAGTTTTGATAATTAAATCCCATTTATTATTTCTTAAAGATCATTTTCTTGTTAAGCCTAATGCATCCCTCCAAGGAAAGATTTGCAGCCCAGCAGGGTGAAGAATAACAAGTTGACCTGGGCTGGGTATCCCTAAAAAAAGTATAGCCGGGCTAGCCATTTTCACCTTGAAAAATTAGTATCTAGGCTGGATATTTGGTCGACATAAAATAATAGCCTGGGCTAGACGGGCCACAACCCGCCCAGTTGATACGCTGTTCCTCTGAACAACAACAAAAACATCCCTCAAGAAAAACTCTGCTCACACCTTAAAAACACAAATACTGCTCTAACTGCTGGGTCCCAGCTGTCGCCGCTCCTTGTGTAATTCTCTCGTTTATTGACTATATAGGTTGACAATGGTGTGGGACCGTGATGTCAGGAAACCAGGAGGAAGCAACAAAAAAATTATAGCTGTATATAATAAGGAGGCACTTGCATCCGTGCGGCTATGGCCTTGGTGGGTCCCCACTGTCATCCTCTCCAAGTAAAGTCATCTCCTGATTCCTCATGTTCGTTGACCATGTTGACAACGCGAGACGGCGGCGCCACGACGAGCGTAACAACTCGAAGGACGACGGAGTGGGCCTCGCGGGCCCTACGGATGGTCTGATACCGCGCCCGCTGCTCATTCAGGAAGCTAGGATCATTGGGCCACATGTCCGCGATGGCATTGTCGTTCGCTTGTTTGCTGATGATTCGTCCCTCCGTGAGCCGGTGCTCATTGAGGAGACGGAGGTTGCAGCACAGGTCCTCCTGCGCTGGTAGCTCTTCCGCCAATAGGGCATCGAAGTGCGGCCACACCTGCTCTATAGTGAACACGTCATGAAGAGGCTTGGGCGGTGGCATCGACTCCTGGTCGGAAGCCACGTCCATCGTATGATTGTTGTCACTGAGCTCGGCGAGCTCGCTGGCGAGCCAACATATCCGGCTGCTGGACCGAACCGCTGATAAGCACGTGTATGACCGCCCTGGCCCATCCAGACCCCCTCCCTCGCCCGCATGCGCTTTTCGCCGGAAATGGTCAGCGCCGCCCACGCCATTTCCTGGTGCAGGCGATTGCTCCGCATTCAAACAACACAAGTGTCAGCCATTCGGCCGTCTACCACCCACATTTATGGTGCGCGGTTGTCAAGGCAGCTACACTGGTGCCACCGGTCGATCCCTCTGCCGGCCACCATTTCTATATAAACTGCTGCGGCGACCATAGCCGCAGTCATCCGCCTCAATTCCCTTTTGCTTCCTCACGCTCCAGTGCTCTTCGGGATGGGCGGACGACAGACTAGAAGGAGATGGCAGCCACTGCTGCTGACTGGCTGGCCGATAGGTAGCCGGAGGATGATGACGTCCCAATGGAGAACGTGGTGGTTGACGATCCGATGCCAACCCCCTCATGCATGCCATCCTCGCTGGTGCATTACACCAGGACCATCAGTGAGGCCCGTGCCCAATACATGGACATGGTGAGGCAGAAGCGTGAGGAGCAGTTCCGGGAGGCATAGGACGCTGTCGCCTACAACCACCATGTCCTCCAGGAGCACCTGCAAGCGGAGGAGCAGATCGGCGCAGAGCAGGAGGCGCTTCTCGAGTCATACCGCTTCGCCCATGAGAGCCGCCTCACACGCTGGCGGTACCGCATGCGAATGGCAGAGGTTGCGACCGCCTACAAAGAGGGCGATGAAGCAGGCGAGGCGCTGTTTGGCGACACCGACTATGAGGCGAAGGACAATGCCGGCTCTGCCGAGGCCCCGCCCCACCGGCACCGAGGCAGATGACTTCACCGGCTTTGGCGAGGCCCTGTGATACGTCTCCGTGGTATCTATAATTTTTGATTGTTCCATGCCAATACTCTACAACTCTTACATACTTTTGGCAACTTTTATACTATTTTTGGGACTAACATATTGATCCAGTGCGCAGTGCCAGTTCCTGTTTGTTGCATGTTTTTTGTTTTGCAGAAAATCCATATCAAACAAAGTCCAAACGGGATAAAAACTGACAGAGATTATTTTTGGAATATTTATGAATTTTGGGAAGTGGAATCAATGCAAGACGATGCTCGAGGGGCCCACGAGGCAGGGGGCGTGCCCCTGACCCTCGTGGACACCCCGTAAGGTGGTGGTTGCCCTTCTTTCACCGCAAGAAAGCTAATATCCGAAAAAAATCATGTTCAAGGTTTCAATCCAATTGGAGTTACGGATCTCCGGGAATATAAGAAACGGTGAAAGGGCAGAATCTGGAGCGCAGAAACAGAGAGAGATAGAGAGACAGATCCAATCTCGGAGGGGCTCTCGCCCCTCCCACGCCATGGAGACCATGGACCAGAGGGGAAATCCTTCTCCCATCTAGGGAGAAGGTCAAGGGAGAAGAATAATAATAAGAAGAAGGGGGGCTCTCTCCCCCTCTCTCTCGGTGGCGCCGGAACACCACCGGGGCCATCACTGCGATCTACACCAACACCTCCGTCATCTTCCCCAACATCGTCATCACCTTCCCCCATCTATATTCAGCGGTCCACTCTCTCGAAACCCGCTGTACCCTCTATTTGAACATGGTGCTTTATGCTTCATATTATTATCCAATGATGTGTTTCCATCCTATGATGTTTGAGTAGATTTTCGTTGTCCTATCGGTAATTGGTGAATTGCTATGATTGGTTTAATTTGCTTGTGATTATGTTGCTGTCCTTTGGTGCCCAACATATGAGCGCGCGCGTGGATCACACCATAGGGTTAGTTGTATGTTGATAGGACTATGTATTGGAGGGCTAGAGTGACAAAAGCTTCAACCTAGCGTAGAAATTGATGCATACGGGATTGAAGGGGGACCAATATATCTTAATGCTATGGTTGGGTTTTACCTTAATGAACGTTAGTAGTTGCGGATGCTTGCTAATAGTTCCAATCATAAGTTCATAGAATTTCAAGTCAGGGATGACATGCTAGTAGTGGCCTCTCCCACATAAAACTTGCTATCGGTCTAGTAAAGTAGTCAATTGCTTAGGGACAATTTCGCAACTCCTACCACCACTTTTCCACACTCGCTATACTAACTTTATTGCTTCTTTACCTAAACAGCCCCTAGTTTTTATTTACGTGCTCTTTATATTCTTGCAAACCTATCCAACAACACCTACAAAGTCCTTCTAGTTTCATACTTGTTTTAGGTAAAGCGAACATTAAGCATGCGTAGAGTTGTATCGGTGGTCGATAGAACTTGAGGGAATATTTGTTCTACCTTTAGCTCCTTGTTGTGTTCGACACTCTTACTTATTGAAAGAGGCTACAGTTGATCCCCTATACTTGTGGGTTATCACCCTGCTCCACCGAGGCCCCACCCCGCCAACAACGAGGTAGAGGACATTGCCTGCTCTGCCGAGGCCCTGCCTCACCGGCACTAAGGCGGAGGACTTCACCGACTTGGGTGAGGTCCTGCTCCACCGAGGCTCCGCCCCGCCAACAAGGAGTCAGAGGACATCGCTGGCTCCATCGAGGCCTCGCCCTGCTGGTAACGAGGGAGAGGATCCCCCCCAGATCCACCGAGGCGCCGCCCCACCGACAACAAGGCAGAGGACATCATCGGCTCCGTCGAGGCCCCGTCCCACTACCAACGAGGCTGCACCACATAGAAAATAAGGAAGAGTAGAACACGGTAGGTTGCCGTCGCACGGGTACAAGTAAGGCCACCACTGCTACCCTCCAGTTGAAGCCAAGCTTGAAGGCCGATTAGCTGCTTGGCGGCGACGTGGAGTCGGAGAGCTGAGCTGGAGAAGAAGCTTCTGGTCGGCTCAGCCGAACACGGGAAATGGGCGCTGGAGATCATAGATTAGGTTAATTATTTATACCTCTAGCACATCCCTTTTTAGTTGAAGAATGTATGAAATATAATGAAATCCGGCATGTTTATATGAAATCTGGCCGTGTATGAATGAATTTAGTCCTATTAGTTCAAATTCTTGTATCACTGGCATGAACATGCAAAACAATAATTATTCAAGGACGCACGGTGATCACCTCGTTTGCAGTAGTTTAACACATGCAAAAAGTTTGAACAATTTTTTAGCGTGCACATTGCAATCAAACTCACAGGCCTGGAAATTCATAGAGAACATTGAAAACTATCGATGATTATGCATCTCAATGATTCACACGTTAGAGCCAATATTTACTTCTTGACTAAAGAATAAAGAAAAATCGATCGGTGCTGCTGCAGCAAAGGGCGTCCCATTCCAAAATATCAAACGCATGACTTCTTGCTAACATCAATGAGCAAAATTTGACATGGTTGTCCTATTCCAAAATATCAAATGCATGCCTTTTTGTGTACATCAATGAGCAAACTTTCACAAGGTTTTCCCATTTCAAAATATCAAATGCCTATGATTGTGGAATGGGCGGGGTTTGTCATTAGTACGGACATTGACATGTCACCTCATGCTACATAAACCAGCTGTTCTTTTTGTGCAGTTCCACTAAAATCAACCAACTTCGTGCATAGCTGATTTCGCCTTTATATGTTGCAACGCCTTGAACATATCGACACCTCCTTTATTGTACCTAATTTTGTGGATGGGGGTGAAAATGAATGATTCGAGAACATTCGATGTATTGTGCACGATGAAGTATAATGGAGGGCACGAACCATTAGAACATTTTGTGTAGTTCCCGTTGAAAGCAAGCTGAGCATCCCTGTTTGCATAAATACAAAAAAGTGATTAGTACAAACCAAACTGTATTATGAATTTACAGTTTAAACAAGCAACTGCATGATCCACGCAGAGCACACATATAAAAAAATGGAACTCACCAGAAAGAATCCTAAAACAACATTGTATTGGCCATCACAACAACAAAGATGGAGATCTGTGAGTCCTTCTGAGCTGAAGTTAGTTTGTTCTTGTGGGAAATAATGTAACCATCCTTCAACTGCTCTCTTTTGATAAGAAGAGGGGCTTGGCTTCTTCATCCTGGCATAATCGAAACTAGGCACTTCACGTACACCATATTCTTCTTCAGAGGAGTATGATCCTTTTGTGCAAACACAAGAGAATAACTAGATGCTAGCATCCCTATTTGCTCAAAAAAGGAAAGAAAATATTTAAAACAGCACAGATGAAGCACTTCTCGAGGATAATACCACTTTCTCATGACAGTAGCTAAACAGTAGCACAACGCCAATAGAGATGACAAAGCTCAATTATATGGATGAAATCCGTGGGCCGATACCAACCTTTGTCAGGAGGCTTATTGTGTAGAGCATGCAGATGAAGCACTTCTCAGGAAACATCCGTTATTATTTACTGTGGTTGCCATGCTTACTATATACTCCTCAATTAGTTTAATGTTTCCAACATCTTCTTGTGCAGTTCCACTAAAATATATGTTATCTTCAAACAAGATCACATTAAGAGTGGAATCAAATCACAGTGGCAAAACAATTGCTCGTTCCAGCCATAACAATAAATTAAGATGCAAAACTATATCATTACTTGTGTCTTCACAGTTCTAGTGCTTCATTACAACACCGGGAGTTGATTTTTGTTCTTCTTCCGCTTGTTCTTCCCCTTCATCACTTGGTTCAATAACAGACAATCTTCTCCTTCAATGTAAGATTTGGCATGTCAATTAGGGAGCACAAGTATAGCACTAAACAGCAACATTACTTGTCCGATGACAGTAGCAATATACATGCCAAAAGTTACAGAATATCATTATCTTACCTCAATGGGATATTACAGTGCACATACAGATTAGAAGTCTGGTATCCTTTTGTGCAGTTCACTAAAATCAAGCAACATTATCGTATAAGTAGCACAACATATGAAAGCACACTGCACAATCATGTGGAAGAAGGCCAGTACTGACCTGTCATGACACGGAATTCAAACAACTCACAAGAAGAAGATCTGAAACAAATTTGCCAACATGGATAAGAAGTCAGATCTCCTCTTGTGCAGTTCCACTAAGATCAAGCAATCAAGCAACGTTGTCCCTGTGACATTTTGGTTGAACTGCACAAAACACTCTTAAAACAAAAGTGTTTTCTGCAGTGCAACAAAAGGTCGCAATAGCAATGAGGTGAAGTAGATAACCCTGTTTACACAGAGGTGCAAAGGAAACAATTACTGGTCAATAACGGTGGATGACACAAAAGCCCACAAAAAGAAGCATCTAACTTATCTAAATGGGAAAGAAATCAAGACAGTAGCATTTTGATACGTCTCCATCGTATCTACTTTTCCAAACACTTTTGCCCTTGTTTTGGACTCTAACTTGTATGATTTGAATGGAACTAACCCGGACTGACGCTGTTTTCAGCAGAATTGCCATGATGTTGTTTTATGTGCAGAAAATAGAAGTTCTCAGAATGACCTGAAACTCCACGGAACATCTTAGAAAAAATAATAAAAAATCCTCGCCAAAGATGAAGACCAGGGGGACCACACCCTGTCCACGAGGGTAGGGGCGCCCCCCCTCCTAGGCGTGCCCCCTACCTCGTGGGCCCCCTGGAGACCCTCCGACACCAACTCCAACTCCATATATTGGCTTTCGGGGAGAAAAAAAATTGGAGAGAAGAAATCATCACGTTTTACGATATGGAGCCACCGCCAAGCCCTAATCTCTCTCGGGAGGGCTGATCTGGTGTCTGTTCGGGGCTCCGGAGAGGGGGATTCGTCGCTGTCGTCATCATCAACCATCCTCTGTCACCAATTTCATGATGCTCATTGCCGTGCATGAGTAATTCCATCGTAGGCTCGCTGGACGGTGATGGGTTGGATGAGATTTATCATGTAATCGAGTCAGTTTTGTTAGGGTTTGATCCTAGTATCCATTATGTTCTGAGATTGATGTTGCTATGACTTTGCTATGCTTAATGCTTGTCACTAGGGCCCGAGTGCCATGATTTCAGATCTGAACTATTATGTTTTCATGAATATATGTGTGTTCTTGATCCTATCTTGCAAGTCTATAGTCACCTACTATGTGTTATGACCCGGCAACCCCGAAGTGACAATAATCGGGACCACTCCCGGTGATGACCATAGTTTGAGGAGTTCATGTATTCACTATGTGCTAATGCTTTGTTCCGGTTCTCTATTAAAAGGAGGCCTTAATATCCCTTAGATTCCAATAGGACCCCGCTGCCACGGGAGGGTAGGAGAAAAGATGTCATGCAAGTTCTTTTCCATAAGCACGTATGACTATATTCGGAATACATGCCTACATTACATTGATAATTGGAGCTAGTTCTGTGTCACCCTATGTTATGACTGTTACATGACGAACCACATCCGGCATAATTATCCATCAATGATCCGGTGCCTACAAGTTTTCCATATACTGGTTCTCGCTTATTTACTTTTCTGTTGCTACTGTTACAATCACTACAAAATACCAAAAACATTACTTTTGCTGTCTTTACTTTTGTTACCGTTACCACCACTATCATATTACTTTGCTACTAAACACTTTGCTGCAGATACTAAGTTTCCAGGTGTGGTTGAATTGACAACTCAGCTGCTAATACTTGAGAATATTCTTTGGCTCCCCTTGTGTCGAATCAATAAATTTGGGTTGAATACTCTACCCTCGAAAATTGTTGCGATCCCCTATACTTGTGGGTTATCAAGACTCTTTTCTGGCGCCATTGCCGGGGACCATAGCTCCATTCCTTGAGTTACTTGGGATTTATATCTACTGGACACTATGAAGAACTTGAAAGACGCTAAGACAACAATTTATCCCTCAACTACGAGGGGAGGTAAGGAACTGCCATCTAGCTCTGCACTTGATTCACCTTTTGTTATGAGTAAGTTAGCGACACCTAAACCTGCTTCTGCTATTCGTTTTGATATGTCGCATGTTATTGATGATGCCACTTCTGCTATGCATGATACTTATGATGAAACTACTTCTATGCTTGATAATACTGTGCCCCTTGGTAAATTTCTCGATGAGCAAATTGCTAGGTCTAGAGAAAGAGAAATTATTGAATTTGAATACGATGATGAGAGTGATGATGAAAATATGCCTGCTATTCTTGAGGGTTATCTTTTTGATGCTGAATCTTCAGCAGCTATTTTTGCTTGCCAGGATAGATACGAACTTGAGAGGTTGCTAGTTAAATGGAGTAAAGAATCTCTTAGAGATAGAATGAGACCTGACCCTGCTTTTGCTACTTCACCTAGCTGTGTTCCCGATAAGGATTATTATGAATTTTCCGTTGATCCAGATATAATTACTTTGGTTGAATCTGATCCTTTCTATGGCTATGAATCTGAAACTGTTGTGGCACATCTTACTAAGTTAAATGATATAGCCGCCCTGTTTAGTAAAGATGAGAGATCGCGCTACCTTTATTTACTCAAAATATTTCCGTTCTCATTAAAGGGTGATGCTAAGATATGGTTTAATTCTCTTGATCCTGGTTGTGTGCGTAGTCCCCAGGATATGATCTATTACTTCTCTGCTAAATATTTCCCTGCTCATAAGAAACAAGCTGCTTTGAGGCAAATATACAACTTTGTGCAAATTGAAGAAGAGAGTCTCCCACAAGCTTGGGGGAGGCTTCTCAAGTTACTTAATGCTTTACCTAATCATCCTCTTAAGAAACCTGAAATACTTGATATCTTTTATAATGGACTAACTGATGCTTCTAGACATTACCTGGATAGTTGTGCTGGTTCTCTTTTCAGGGAAAGAACACCGGATGAAGCTGAAATTCTATTGAATAATATGTTGACAAATGAAAATAATTGGGCACTTCCCGAGCCACCTCCTGAGCCAGCTCCATAGCTAATTACTGAGCCTATTCCTAAACCAACTCCGAAGAAGAGAGGTGTTCCATTTCTCAGTCCCGAAGATATGCAAGAGGCGAAGAAGTCTATGAAAGAAAAAAGTATTAAAGCTGAAGATGTTAAGAATTTACCTCCTATTGAAGAAATACACGGTCTTAATTTACCGCCTGTTGAAGAAGTATATGATCTCAATTCCTTATTCACTGAAGAACCTCCTGATCCCGATATCCCGACACAGGTAGTAAAGGTAAATTCTCTCTATAGATATGATAAAGCTGAAGTCCCTCCTACTAAAATTGCTAGTCAGTGCTTGGATGAGTTTGATAACTTTATGTTTAAGCAAGATGACTTTAATGCTTATTTTGGTAGACAATTAAAACAAGATGCTTATATGATTAAACGCTTGGGTGATTATATGGCTAATATTAGAGGTGAACTTAAACTTGTTAGCAAACATGCTTCTATGGTTACCACTCAAGTAGAACAAGTACTTAAAGCTCAAAAAGAAGTGCTTGATGAAATGAATAGTAAGAAAAATGATTATGCTATTAGAGTGGCTACTAGAACTGATAGAATGACTCAGGAACCTTTGTATCCTGAAGGCCAACCTAAGAGAATCGAGCAAGATTCTCAGAGAAATAATATCGATGTACCTAGTTCTTCAAGAAAGAAGAAAAAGAAAAATGATAGGACTTTGCAAACTTCTAGTGAACCTATTGCTGAACCACCTGAGAATCCAAATGATATCTCTATGTCTGATGCTGAAACACAATCTGGTAATGAACATGAACCTAGTGAAAATGTTAACGATGATGTTCATGATAATGCTCGACCTAGTAATGATAATGATGTAGAAGTTGAACCTGCTGTTGATCTTGATAACCCACAATCAAGGAATCAACGTTATGATAAAAGAGACTTCGTTGGTAGGAAACATGGTAAAGAAAGGGAACCATGGGTTCAGAAAGCCATGCCTTTTCCTCCAAAACCATCCAAGAAAAAGGATGATGAGGATTTTGAGCGCTTTGCTGAAATGATTAGGCCTATCTTTTTGCGTATGCGATTAACTGATGTGCTCAAAACAAATCCTTATGCTAAGTATATGAAGGATTTCATTATGTCGGTGTACTAGAGTAGGGGTACCCTAGTATCCCGAACTTGTGCACGGGCAGTTGCAGCGCCCCGCGGCAAGGCTTGCCGGGTGACCGCCAAGGTCCTCCGTGGTTCCTTTGGAGCCATTCAAGAACAAAGTATTCAAGTCAAGGAGACAAGGCCCCGACAAGAGGAGCTTGCCGGGAAGGCCAACCAAGGCATCTCAAGGAACTTGCCGCGACGCGCCATGCGTCCCGGCAAGGCCCGGTGAGCGACAAGCTTCCGGACGCGACAAGACAATAGCCGCGGCAAGGCGCTTGCCGCGGCAGGCTACCACTCTGTACCCACGCTCCAGCACATCCACCAACGTGTCGCCTTGGGGTCTTTCCAGGCGCGCGTGGCAGGAGGCTGTGCAGCCAGCGGTGCGAGGTGGCGAGCGACGCTGACAAGATCGCCATCGTGGCAGGCGGTGGCGCCCCTGACGGTCCTTTTTGCACTATTTGGGCGATGCAGACGGGCATTCAATGCCCTTGTCCCCTGCCGTCAGGGTTAGGTAGGATGTACTGTGCAGGTAGCTGTACCAACCACCCCTCTTTTTCCATTTTTACCCTTGTCTACGTTGCCACCTGTCGGTGACCCCTTGAGCATATAAAAGGAGGCCCGTGCGCAACGTAGAGAGGGTTCGGGTGGGGTCGGTTCGAAACCAGAAAACACTCACGCTCGGTCTCGTGTGTACTGTAGCACTTAGCGCACCCGAGCAAGAACTCAATACAATCAGACAAGCAGCAGTAGGAGTGTTATCTCTCCGGAGAGCTCCGAAGCTGGGTAAACTGCTCGTGTGCTTCGCCTCGATCTGCTCTTCATGCGATCAACGCCCCCCGCCGAACCGAAAGGGGCCCGGTCCGCCGGTCCCATAGGTGTTCGTGGATCAGTTTCCCCGACATCTTTGGCGCGCCAGGTAGGGGACGTCGAGATTGTGTGAACCTAATCCGGCGTGCACACGAGCTAGATCTTCATCTTCTTCATCGACATGCCACCGAAGAAGAAGACTTCGGCGGCAGCCGTTCCGTCCACGTCAATCCCACCACCACCGGAGCAAATGAGTGGTGGGGAAGACGCCGGCGGAAGAACGGACATCGACGAGGGAGCTCACGATGCTGCCAGGTCCAAGGACAAGGCTGCGCAGACCTCGGCGCCCGTACATGTTCCGCGCCCATCTCAGGAGGCGCAGGACCGACAGCGTCATGGTACTCGCAGTACCATACGTTTGTTGAGCCAAGATCGAGCTGGTGGATCTCGGGGTGCTCAAGACCAGCATGCACGCCAACATGCTGGCACGAGCGAGGCACGGTCGCCTAGACGGGATACTGCTCCTTCTAACATAGTTAGAAGTCCGAGCATATCCCGCTCCTCGCACCGTTCGCCACTGCCTCCCACCACTCCAGCAGAAGCTTTGGCGCGAGCTCAACTGCTCCTGGATTACCCTCCAACGGAAGACAAGATCGACGGATGGAGGGCCACCATTTAGAGTCTCATCGGCTTCGCCAACGGCGACACTCCGCGGCAGCCGAGTGCATCGCTACCACGGCAGGACCGCCAGGCACGAGCCGGTGGCGACGAAACCGGTGGAGGTGCAACCACCATGCACTCTCCACCCCGAAGGCCAAGATCGCCGACTCGCCGGATCAACCTCGACAGCGACTCCACTGCATCATCGGATCCACGAGCTCGTCGCGATCAGCGCCATGTTCTTCACGAACGACAGCAAGAAGACGCTCGTACTCGCATCGAGCGCCAAAGAGAAGCGCGACGTCAATCAGACCAGCGCGCTGGGCCCTCTGTCGACGTGCATGCACCGGGGGAACCAGGCGACTTGCCGTACGCGGTAGGTTGCCCTGCGTTCACTCGTGAGCTGCGGCAAGTCCAGTGGCCCAGCACAAAGAATTTCAAGCCAGATGTACCAGAGAAGTACGACGGCAAGTCGCATTCGTCGGAGTTACTCAGCATCTACACCATCGCGGTGCAAGCTGCTGGGGGACGGGACGACAAGATCCTTGCCAACTACTTCCCGCTGGTACTCAAGCCCAACGTCAGATCCCGGCTCATGCACTTGCCGGACAACTCTATATCCTCTTGGGCAGATCTATGCCATCAGTTTGTCGGCGCCTTTACAGGCGGCCACAAACCTCATGGCCAAGAGAGTGACCTTCATCTGCTCGCCCAGAAGGAAGGAGAGCCCCTACGCAAGTACATTCAGAGATTTAGCCGTGTACAGCACAACATCCCAGATGTCCACCCTGCCGCGGTAATCAGCGCATTCCATCAGAACATGCGGAACCGTAGGATGCGGGAGGAGATGGCGATGTGCAAGATCAGAGACGTCAGTGAGCTATATGCCCTGGCCGACAAGTGTGCACGTGCTGAGGAAGGGAGAAGCTCCCCGGAGAGAATGCAGGAGCAGGAGGATCCGATAGTGAGGAGACTGCCCCGGCAAGGAAAAACCGGCGGCGGAACAACAGGAAGAAGAAAGGCAAAGAGGTGTTAGTCATTGAGCAGTCCGGCAAGAAAGCCAAAGCTGGTAGCTCCGGCAAGGAGATTGCCACAGGCAACAACTACCAGGCTGTGGTGGTCGCCGACAAGCAGGACGGCACCAACAAGCAGTACTGCAAGATCCACCGCACCAAGGGCCATGACCTCCAGAGCTGCAAGAAGGTTGAGCAGCTTGTCGAGCAGCAAAAAGCTGAATATGAGCGACGCGACAAGGAGAAAGCCCAGGAAGGTGCTGGAGGAGCTGGCAAGAAACGTCCCGGCCGAGGAGGACGCCACGGCAAGGCCAAGCAGCGACAAGGAGACAGACCTCCCCGCGGCCGCAACAAGGATGATGATGACGACAACGATGAAGATATGGATGATGACGAGACCGATGAGCAGGAGTTCCAGAAAGCCACAGAGGTCCTGTGCGTTGACGGTGGTGCTTCTCTGCATACTTCAGACCACCAGCTCAAGCAATGGGTGCGGGAAGTCAATGCAACAGAACCACCCATCGAGTCACGCAAGCCTCTGAAATGGTCCGACACGCCTATCATCTTTGATATTGAGGACCACCCTGATCGCATAACTGCGGTCGGGTGCTTGCCGATGTTGGTTTCACCAACTATCCGCAACCTCAAGGTCACTAAGATGCTAGTTGACAGCGGGGACGGCTTGAACCTAATCTCCTCCGCGGTGCTCCAGAAACTCCAGATCCCTTATAGCGAGCTCGAAGAGACCGGCACATTCCAAGGAATCAATCCGGGAAGGAGCAAGCCGAAGGGAAAGATCATGTTGCCAGTAACATTTGGCAGCAAGTTGAACTTCAGGACTGAGAGGGTCACTTTTGACGTCGCTGACTTTCCATTGCCTTACAATGGGATACTCGGCCGTCCAGCGCTCGCCAAATTCATGGCAGCCTCTCACTATGCATACAACATACTGAAGATGCCAGACCCGATAAGTGTCATCTCTGTCCCTGGTGACAAGAAGGATGCTCTTATCTGTGCCGACAAGATCTACCGGGAGGCAGCAGCCGCAACGGATCGCAAGTCACTTGCCGCTGAAGCTCCCGGGGCGAAGAAGAAGACCAAGTCTGGCAAGAGTTCTGATGCCCACTCCGACAAGCACACCTCTTCAGAGTGCTGCGCTACCGTCGAGGACGCAGCATCGAGCTCCATCGGCAAGTGTAAGAAGACAATGGCAGCTCCACCAGAGACCAAGAAGGTGTCCGCCAAGGAGGACGGCACTGGTGGTACCTTCACCATCAGTGCCACTCTTGACCCTAAATAGGAAAGCACGCTCGTTGCTTTCCTGCGGGCGAACGTCGACGTGTTTGCGTGGCAACCGTCTGACATCCCCGGTGTTCCCAGGAAAGTAATCGAGCACCATCTTGCCGTCTGTCCTCATGCGCGGCCCGTCAAGCAGAAAGTCAGGAAACAGGCAGTGGAGCGCCAAGAATTCATTGCACAAGAAATCAAGAAATTGGAAGCAGCAGGCCTTGTCAGAGGAGTGCTCCATCCTACGTGGTTGGCCAATCCTATAGTCGTGCGCAAGGCAAACGGGAAATGGAGGCTTTGTATCGACTTTACCGATGTTAATAAAGCTTGTCCCAAAGACCCATTTCCCTTGCCGCGCATCGACCAGATTGTTGACTCCACGGCCGGATGTGACTTGCTTTCATTTCTTGATGCATACTCAGGATACCATCAGATCTTCATGGCAGAAGAGGATGAGGAGAAGACCGCATTCATCACCCCATGTGGCACATACTGTTTTGTACGGATGCCTTTCGGTTTAAAGAATGCTGGTTCAACATTTGCAAGGGTAGTCCATGACGCTTTTGAGCCGCAAATACACAGAAATGTGGAAGCCTACATGGATGACATAGTGGTCAAGAGCAAGGACAAGGCGACTCTGATTCAAGATTTAGACGAAACCTTTGCAAATCTGCGCAGGATCAACCTCAAGCTTAACCCCGAGAAGTGTGTGTTTGGAGTCCCATCCGGCAAGCTTCTCGGGTTCTTCATGTCTCAGCGGGGAATTGAAGCCAATCCCGACAAGATCAAGGCCATTGAGCAGATTGAAGCACCAAAGCGCGTCAAGGATGTACGAAGACTTGCCGGTTGCGTAGCTGCTCTCAGCAGGTTTATCTCTAGGTCCGCTGAGCGCGCCCTGCCGTTTTTCAAAATATTGAAAAAGGCAGGTCCAATGAAATGGACTCCGGAGGTGAAGGCTGCGCTGCAGGACTTAAAGAGATACCTGTCCTCCACTCCAACACTTGTCGCACCTAAGCCACAAGAGAAGTTGCTGCTATATATAGCGGCAACCAATCAAGTGGTTAGTGCTGCGTTAGTAGCGGAGAGAGAGGCGGATGATGAGCCAGCAACCACGGCAGAGGCATCCAACGACAAGCAAGGGACTTCATCGGCAAGCTCTGGTCCCGACAAAGATGGATCTGCGCAGGAGCGTGACAAGATGCAGAAAAGAATGGTGCAACGCCCAGTTTACTTTGTCAGTTCCCTTCTGCAGGGGGCTAGATCAAGGTACTCTGGTGTGCAGAAATTGCTTTTCGGCCTTCTCATGGCCTCGAGAAAGCTGCGCCATTACTTCCAAGCACATGAGATCACTGTCGTCACTCGTTTTCCGCTGAAGAGGATACTGCAAAATCCAGAAGCAACAGGCAGGATTGTCGAGTGGGCACTGGACCTGTCAAGCTTTGGCCTCAAGTTTGAGAGCACTTCAACTATCCAAAGCAGAGCATTGGCAGAGTTCATACCAGAATGGACGCCAACACAAGATGAAGAAATTCCAGAGACGAGCATCCCCGTCAAGGAAGCAAGCAAAGAGTGGCTGATGTACTTTGATGGTGCTTTCTCGCTGCAAGGCGCCGGTGCGGGCGTGCTACTTGTCGCACCCACCGGAGAACACCTCAAGTACGTAGTCCAGATGCACTTTCCCAAGGAGCAAGCAACGAACAATACTACAGAGTATGAAGGTTTGCTTGCCGGTCTCAGGATCGCAGCAGACCTTGGGATCAAGAAGCTCATTGTCAGGGGTGACTCACAGCTTGTCGTCCGCCAAGTGAACAGGAATTATCAGAGGCCGTTGATGGAAGCTTACGTTGATGAAGTGAGAAAGCTAGAAGAGCACTTTGACGGCCTGCAGATGGAACATGTTCCAAGAGCTCAAAATGACATTGCCGATGGACTGTCGAAGTGCGCCACACTTACGTTACCTGTGGAACCAGGGATCTTTGTGCTCAAGCTGACTCAACCATCCGTAATGCCATCAACTGGACAGAGCAAGAAGAGGAAGTTGATTTCTGGTGACTATTTCCCGGCAGAGCTCCCCGAAGCCGCCGCCAAGAAGGTCGTCAAAATCAACGCCAAGAGTGCTGAGGAGCAGTCTGCTCCGGCAAGCCTTAGGGTTTGTTCCGTTGAAGCAGACGCTCCCGACAAGGTTTGCTCCGGCAAGCTTGCCGGGGAACATCAAGCTCTGGCTGAGCCGCAGGTTCTTGCCGTAGGAGCGGATGTTCCCGCAGCAGCAGATGTGCCTTTAGTCCTTGTTGTCGAGCCGCAAGCTCCAGCATGGGCACAGCAGATTGTCCTTTTCCTTCAGACAGGAGAACTTCCCGAAGAGCAAGAAGAAGCGGAAAAAGTAGCCCGACAGTCAAGTATGTACCAGTTTGTCGACAACACACTGTACAGAAGAAGACTCAACGGTGTGAAATTGAAGTGTATTCACCGGGAAGACGGACAAAAGCTGTTGGCAGAGATACATGGAGGCATATGTGGTCACCACATTGGCGCAAGAGCACTTGCCGGCAAAGCGTTCCGGCAAGGTTTCTTTTGGCCGACAGCCCACCAGGATGCGACTGCACAAGTAACCAAGTGTGAAGCGTGCCAGTTCCATTCCAAGCAGATACACCAGCCAACTCAAGCTCTCCAGATGATCCCTTTATCCTGGCCATTTTCGGTCTGGGGGCTCGACATCCTCGGCCCCTTTCCCTGAGCTGTCGGGGGGTTTGAGTACTTGTACGTTGCAATCGACAAGTTCACAAAGTGGCTGGAAGTTGAACCAGTGAGGAAGGTGACAGCACAGTCAGCAGTTAAGTTCTTCAGGTCGATTGTTTGCTGTTTCGGGATCCCTAACAGGATCATCACCGACAACGGCACACAATTCACGAGCCGCACCTTCATGCAGTACGTCCAAGATCTTGGCGCCAAGGTCTGTTTCGCTTCTGTTGCTCATCCGAGAAGCAACGGTCAAGCGGAGAGGGAAAATGCTGAAGTGCTGCGCGGGCTCAAGACCAGAACTTTCGACAGGCTGCGCAAGTGTGGAAATAACTGGATTGAGGAGCTGCCGGTGGTTCTTTTGTCGATCAGGACGACGCCAAATCGAGCCACTGGCCAGACACCTTTCGCTCTAGTCTATGGAGCAGAGGCAGTTCTCCCCACGGAACTCGTATACGGATCACCTCGAGTGCTCGCTTATGATGAGCTTGAGCAAGAGCAGCTGCGGCAAGATGACACGCTGCTCCTCGAGGAGGACCGTCTTCAGGCTGCTGTACGAGCTGCTCGATACCAGCAAGCTTTGCGCCGCTACCATAGCCGCAAAGTTAGTGCCAGAAGTCTCGAGGAAGGCGACCTTGTTCTTCGGCGCGTTCAGTCCGCCAAGAATTCCAACAAGTTGACGCCGAAGTGGGAAGGCCCTTACCGGGTGAAACGAGTCACTAGGCCTGGCGCTGTCCGCCTTGAGACCGAAGATGGCATTCCGGTGAGCAACTCCTGGAACATTGAGCATCTTCGTAAGTTTTACCCATAAGGCGCGGTTGCCGGAACCTATTCCGGCAACCACCTTTTGTACAAGTCTTGCCGGTGTTGCATGTAATCCTTTGTACAAAGCCGGGCGCAGACCCCGTGCATAAGTAAAGCTCATGTGCTCCGCACATCTTGTCAAATTTTGTTGCTTTCTATTCTTTGCATGCGTTATCTAACATTTTGTGCAGCACCTACCCCCGGTAAGCAATAACGAGCCATAAGGCTCCATATCTTTATTTTCTCTTTCTTTCTTTTTCTCAAAAAGGAAAGGAAGGTTCCCTCGCACACAAGTTTGCCGAGGGGAAAGGAGAAGATAATGGTGTGGACCAGGCATCGTTCAAGGAAGTTTCACCTTACCGGAAAGCAAACGACAGAAAAGCTAAGTTGCCAAAGTTTGAGCAATCAGTTTTAAAATTTTAAGTTATCTTCCTCGAACGACCGTACTTTGTATGGAAAACCGGTGCGCGGAGGAACCAACTCGTAGCTAGTTGCGCCCTTACTTTGTTTCGAGTCCGCTCAACAACTTAAGTGAGCTGCGACTAGTTGCGACAAGGTTTCTTGTCGGAAGCGGCACCGCCAGCAGGTTGCTGACGTCCCGCACTCAGCGCTCGCGGCTCAGGTGCCTGCGCCGACAAGTTCCCTAAAAGCGTAAGGCAAAAACATACAAAGGAAGGAATCAAGTGAAGGAAATAACATAGCAATCTCTACCCAAAATAGAGTTATATTACAAGATAGCTTGTCGCAGCTCTAATAGATTGTTCTCGTGACATGACCAGCAGCGACAAAGAGAAAGAGAAAACGGGCGGCCTAATCTACACGATCGCCCTCAACCCTCTTGATCCCGCTCACCTTGTCCACAATGGGTGCGACAAGGGCTTTGAGCGCTTCTAGATCAGCATCCGGCGGCAGGGACTTGAGGACGTTGGTGAAGTTGAGGCCTGGGTTGCGGAAGGCCACCTTCATCAGCACCTTCTGGAGAGCTCCTGTGCAGATCTTGCGCGACTCGTCGGCCAGCTGCTTTGGGATCTTCTCCCGGAGTCGCTGGAGGGCCGTCGCCACGCCCTTGAAGAACAAGCTGAGCTTGGCGCTGGGTTGGAGGTGCTCGTCGGAGGAGTACCCGAGATCCTCCATCCCCAGCTGCGCCAGCTCCCCGTTGATGGCGGCGGCAAGATCCACAAGACCCTCAGTCCAGTGCTCCACAGTCTCCCTGAAAGCGTCATGGGCGGTAGCAGCATTCGCCAGCAGCGCCTCGTCGGCCTTGATCTTCTCCGACAAGGCCACCTCCCGCTCCCTGGCGCCGTCCAGCGTCTGAGTCAAAGTAGCCAACTTCAACTCGAGATCTGCATTGGAATCCTTGGCGGCGCTGAGCTCCTTGCTCCTCTCAGCGAGAAGACCCTGCAGCTCACCATGAGCGGCAGCGTCCTTCTCGCGCTCACGCTTGAGCACGGCAAGCTCCTCGCCGCTCGCCCTGAGATCGGCTTCCAGCTGCGCCACCTTCGTCTCCAGCTCCTTCTGGGCGGCCTCGGTAGCTGCGCAACATCCCTTGCTTCCTTGAGAGCCTCGCCAATTCCTTGCTCGCGCGCGGCAAGCTCCTCCTTGTAGCTGTCAAGGTTAACCTTGCACTGCGCCAACTCGCCTTCCTGCGCAGATGGCTTCTTAGCAGCAAGCCACTGCTCCTCTTCAACTTCAGCCTTCTCGAGGAGAAAGGCTTTCCGCTCCTCGAGAAGTTGCTCCCGCTCCTCCGCCAGGGACCGGAGAGCTTCCTGCCTGAGACCGCGGAGCTCCTCCGCGCGCTTCTCGATATCCACTCCCGCCTTCGCGACAAGTGCTTCTCGGGATGCCAGCTTGGCTTGTCGGGCGCGGTAGAGCGACAACAGCTTCCGCAGTAGCCGCTCCTCCTCAGACTCGTCGCTACTGCTGCTTGGCGCGTCAACCAGCGTCAGCCCAGCGGAGGCGAGCACTTATCCATCCAAAGTCTCTCCTTCGACCGGCGCCCTGGAGCTTGACGCCCAGGGGAGCTTGATGAAGATGCCATCGCCGGCCTTCAAGTAGGCGCCGGGCTGGGGCTCTTCGGAGCCTGGCTCTGCAGCAGCGGCGGAGGGATCGGCGGTCGGCGCAGCGCCTGGCGCTCCTGCGGCCTCGGGGCCGTCAGTGCGATCGCCGGATCCCTCGCCAGCTTCTGCGGCGGCAACCTTGGTGGCCTCTTTGCTGGCGGGATCATCAGCGCCGGCCTCCCCTTCGGTGGCAACGGCGTCGTCGGTGTTGCTGCGCGCATTCTCCTCGCCGGTGACCTCAATTTCCATCGGCTCCGTGGCAGATGGATTTGATGAACGGTAAAAGGGAGAGAAATCAAGCAATTATCCAAAAAGAAAATCAGAAGAAGAAGAACCCAAGGGAAGTTCTCAAGCAAAAGGGATTACCTGTGCTAGGATCTGCGGTCGAGGTCTCAACCACCGGAGGATCGCCAGTGCTGTCCCTTGCCGGAGAACTACCCTTTGCCGGAGAACGCTCCCTTGCCGAGGAATCCTCCCTTGGCGGTGTAGTGGAAGCAGATGGCATTTCGGGAGCGGCCTCCGGGCCCTCCTGGTGAGGCTGCTCTGCTCCTGCACAAACCAGCAATCAGATATCAGCAAGGAAAGATCACCTATGCGCGCCTGACAGCAGGAAGTAAACCATATACTTACGCTGAGGGCTGCGCTGGGGGCTGCTTTGGGGAATGGTTGCCGGGTCCGACAAGGTGGTCTCGGACATGTCCTCTGCCGTCGCGGTGGGGTCGTCCTCAATGACAATCACCGGGACCTTGGCTCTCTTCGCCGTTCTCTAGGCCAGAGTCCTGAAAAGGAATGGGTTCAGAGTGAAGCAAGTCAGATACAAGACAAAACAACAAAAATTGAAGAACTACAAGAACAACAAAGAATCTTACTCTTCTTCTTCCTCGTCGGAGCTGAGCGCGGAGAGATCGGAGTCCGGCTCGCCTCCGGTGCGACGAGGCGGAGGAGTAGGTTCCCTTGTCCGCTTCGCGGGGGCAGTAGCGGTGGACCGGGAAGACCCCACCCTAGTTGTCGCAGCGGCGTGAGGCGCTCCCGCGGCAACTGTGCTTGCCGCGGTAGAGCGTGTCGCGCGGCTCGGCGGCTGTTGGCTCGCCTCCCGCCCCGCTACGTCCGCGGCCTTGCGGAGGCGCCTTCTTGGCGGGGCTGGGGGCTCCGCCTGCGGCAAGCTGTCTGAAGGTTCGGGCCCGACATGCTCTCCCATGGCGGGCTCGCTCGGCTCATCTTCAGGCCCGACAAGCTCTTCCTCGCTGGCAAACTCCTCGCGCTGGGCAAGGCTTGCCGCCTCTGCTGCCTCTGCCTCCTCCACGGTGAATCCAAACTCACCCGCGGCAGCGGCTGCCGCCGCCTCTTCCAGCCTGGTGGCGATGCGCTGCATCTCCGCATCGGTGGTGTCGCGGGTGAGGCTCTTCTGCTCGTCGGCGCGGACCGGCACTTCTACCAGGCCGTCAAAGAAATCCCGCACGACGTCGTCTGCATGCTCTTGCCAAGTCGGGACGATTCCGTGCGAGTCGCACAACGGCATCATTGCGCGGATGCGGTCGAGCGCGGAGTTGTTGCACAACGGAACAACACCCCTCGGCAACATGAATGGATGTTGGGGATCGCGCTTGAACAATTCTAGGAGCATCGCGTCCAGCTCCAGGACAGTGAAGTTGAAGTTGAGGCCCGGGCGCAGCCTCATGATATCCGCTGAGTTCTGGAACTCCCAGGCGGGTCTCCCCCTCTCCTGCAGGGGGGTGATGCTGCAGCGAAGGAAATCTGCGCCAACGGCGCCTACAGTGAGCCCGGCAAGCCTGAGGCAAAGGATCCGGGTGACGGCAATCTTCAGCCTGTCGTCCTCCGGGGCCACGTTGCTCCAATCATTGCCACGCACTATTGGGGCTTGGCGCAGGGCAGTAAATGGCTGCGGGTTCTCCTTGACAATCCAGCACCACTCTGCTCTCCATTCCTCCCACTTGCTGTGGAGCTCTCCCTCCAGATAGGCTTCCTTCTTGCCGACTCTCGAGATCCAGGCGATCCCGCCGGCAAGAGGCTCTCCTCTCTCGGCCCGGGGCATAAAGAAGTGGCGGAAAAGGGCTATGTTTGGATGGACTCCGACAAAGTTTTCGCAGAGATGTGAGAAAACTGCCATGGTCAGAACGGCGTTGGGGGTGAAGTCAAGGAGGCGGAACCCGTAGGTGTTCATGATGTCACAGAAGAATTCAGAGAAGGGCGGGCAGAGCCCGCAGTAAAAGAACAACGCGAAGAAGGGATACCCGTTCGGAGCCAGTCTTGAAGCGGAGGCCGGGAGTACCTTCGTGCGCGGATGCGCTCGCGTCTTCATCGACCAGAAGAGATAGTAGTACTCCCTTAGATCCTTTGCGTCGAGCTGAGGGGGGAAGATGGCCCGCTCCTTTCGCAGCGCCGCGAGCCGCTGCGCCTCGACCGATTTCACGCCCTTCCCCTTGTCGGCTTTCGGAGCCATGGCGGAGGTGGTGGGGGAGATCGACGGTGTTGGTGGTGCTGGTGGCAATGGGGAGCGGAGCGCT